>NW_027464723.1:370000-504201 GCF_043290135.1 Rhipicephalus microplus | reverse complement strand
ACGGAAACAGGTGGTATACTGCTGTATGCTTCGAGTGTGACGCTCTTACGGAAACGACGAGACGAAGCATTTTCCCGATACGTTGATCGGCGAACTGCTCTCACAGCAACACGGCGTTTGCTGCATCAATGTTGCGTGCATAGGGCAGTTCGAACTGTATGCCGGAACATTGACTGACAGCACATTAACGCTGACCAACTGACGAGTGTGAGTCTTCGTGAGCCAGGCTGTGTAAAGTCCTGGTGAGCCTGTCTAAGTGAGCGGCTTGCCATGTGTAGAAAGCTTGGGTCTGTCTGCAGCTCTCATATGTTTGCTGAATGGTTTGCTAAACACAGCTGCTACGATCACGTGTTACACAGTTGAAGAATGACTGTGCCGTGATCAAACCAAAATTATTTCTTTAATTACAAACGACTCGAACTGTTTTCACCCTTTCTCTTGTACTCAGTGTGCATGCTGTCTGTCTGGCGTATATTCCCCTTTCTGTGGCTTCAACTGACGTCACTGAAACCGACACGTTGGTGCCCCACGTGACACAGGACACGAGGTTTATGACGTCGCATTAATGGTATCATTACGTCACTTTATGATTCTTTTTTTTATCGACACACAAAGGCTGATAACTCTGTGGCTGCATCGTTACTGTATTCGAGCAGGCTAACCGCAATGTGATTATGCTGCCTTTACGTCATCGAAGCCGCCATGTTGGGGAACCTACGTTATAAAGCTGCATCCAATGACGTCACATGCACGCTGTCGCACTTAGTAGCACTTACTCCACCTTTGTTCTATTAGCCTTTGTACGAATCTTTTAAAGCAGTAATAGGCTACGACCGAGCAAAATGGCGGCGTCGTTCACAATTGATACGGTTGGGAACGAGGGGCTGTCCTGTCCAATCATATTCCTCCACTGTGTTCTGTTACTGCGCGCTGAATCACGCGTTAAGTCGCCCTTCGGAAGCACGGCAGGGCGTTTCGTGGCCCTGTGCGTGCAAAAAATGCGCATGCAGACCTAGTTTCCGTTCTGTACACGTGATACATACTCTTGTCTGTGCACTTGAGGTCCCTGGCCAGTTCGTCCGATCCTTGGAAACACTGGGGCACGCCATCGCATAGCTGCGACAGCTCGAATAACTGTAGCACTTCCGTGGACTCGTTCACTTGGCATCCGAAGAAGCCGTCCTCCAGATTCAGCACAAATATCTCCTTCTGCAGGTACGGGCTCGGGAACTTGGGCCGGTACTGGCCACTCGCCTAGAAGAAGAACGGAGAGATGTGACGTTAGAATAATGTACTCTTATAGTTCAAAAGGAACGGGTGCTTACAATAACGTATCTTGCTATTTTTACGGTAATAGCGCACGTGCTCTCAATTCAGTGTTCAAACGAAGTTTAGAACTTGTATATAAAGCCATTAAAAAAGCGTAAAAGAAGTGTTTCGTATAATGCCGACATTACTTTCAGAATATCGTAAGGAAGACACAGACATACATCGCCTACGACTCGGAACTGCTCACACAAAGCACTTCCCGCCGCGGTTGTCTATAGTGGGTATACGGTATACCCGGCTGCTGACCCGCAGGTCGCGGGATCGAATTTTGGCTGTGGCGGCTACATTTTCGATGGAGGCGAAAATGCTGTAGGCCCGTGTGCTCAGATTTGGGTGCATGTGAAAGAACCCTAGGTGGTCGAAACGTCCGGAGCCCTCCACTACGGCGTCTCTTATACTCATGTGGTGGCATCGAGATGTTATACTCCACATATCAATCAATCCACCATCATCAATCCTGTTCCGAATTGAGCGTGCGCCACCGTGCGGCCACAACGACGAGGATGCATAACATCTGTTCCTAGATTGTCCCAAGGACAAGACACATGGACAGCGACTCGAGAAGGAACTTCACTCGTTGAACCCAGAGCCAACGTTCTCGTTGGCAAAAATATTTGACCAATGGTCATCGCGGATAAATCACAATGCAGTAAAAGTGCTTCAAGTGTTTTTTTTTTGTTTGAAGACACTAATATTTATGACAAGTATTGAGCAAATGAGACTGAAAGTGCTCACTGTGATGTGTGCTCTGCCAATACGAAAACCTTTGAACTTAGCAAATGCAGGACGGTGTATAGTTTGTGTATATCTGACTTTTCCTTTCTCAAGTTTTATTTTTATCCTAAGAACCAAGAGGAAAACGTCCAAGATACGACATCGTGAAGAAATGTTGACACAAACTCCTTCATTTATTTGATATTTAAAGAATAATTAGAAAAACAGCATATTCACGAAGTGAATAATTACGAATGCGTGAAGCTCCGGGGGATCAATAACCTGCGTACACTACCCACTAGATTATGCAAAGACGTTACAACACGTGTGTACAGTATATACAAAGTTCTTTATTAATCCCAATGCGCATGTGGCGTGGATATGTCCATATGGATATTCATATGGATATTCACCATATGGATATGGATATCCATAGCGTGTCACGCCGACGGATGGGGAACATGGCTCGACTCTGAGAAGCTTCACGCCTACATAAAAAAGAAGCGACGATATCTCATCGCGAATGCAGAACGAGTCACAAGGAGGATAGACGAATATGATCAACGAAAATGCTTGCTTTCTTTTCGTTCGTACGGCCGCACTTGTTCTGCTTTTGTGAACACACACAATTTCGTTTCAGCTCGGCTGTATGTCGGCAGCAATCGGCGTTGCAATACGGAGGAGGACCTTTGAAATGTCACTGTAGGTCCTGACGACAGAAGTATCCGGAAGAAAGAACCACGTACATGCAATTACCTCCTGTAGCGATGAAATAAATAAATATAAAAACTGGGTCCGGAATCTAAAATAACGATGTAGGAAGCGAAACACCTTCTGTTCATCTCGCTGTTATCTCAAAAATCACGTCGGAAGGAGTATCACTTAACGAAAAGATCCAGCAAAGGGGTGCCCATGTCTTCCAGTAGCACACAGACATGCAGGGACAGCAGGGGCGCGAGCCTTTTCGACATGCTCCGGTATGTCTTACACACCCGAATAACAATGATAATCATACGCCGGAGACAGGAAATAATGAAAGCCGTCGCAGCAACGTTCGAGAGGAGTGGATATCGGGGCGGGATTAGCTTCAATCAGATGTGCTCGTCACGACGGAAAAAAGGTCTTCGGTGGTCCCGTCAGGGGGCACCGCGCACCGCCTTGTAATCTCTGGTCGGCTGCCGCAGCGCGGCGCCATACATCAGGCGTGCCACGAACGGTGCCACCTTCCCGAAAGGCACTGACCCCGCACGCTATATAACCGAATGCGGGTGCCGCAGAAGATGGAGACGACGTACGGCGAGCGGAGACGTCGTGACGCGAACGCCGACAACTGATCCCTTGCTCCGTTTCTCGTGGATTCCGACGGGGTCCACGTATACGGGATGCCCACGTCGTCGCAGTACAAGACTCATGCGTACTTTGCACATATCTCGAATCGTGACCACCGTCGACATGAAGAGAGTTCCTTGGGTTGTAACAAAAGGGATCCAGGCCGCGCAACACTCGAGCGACTTGTCATATTTGGTCGTTCACGCGATTCGATTATCTTTGAAGAGAACCAGTTTGTTGAAGACATTATGATGATGGTGAAGATGATGATGACTTTTCTCGACGCCCCTCTAACGGGGCTATACAACCAGCAGCCACCTATAGCCAGTTTCACTTAACCATATGTACATGTCGCCGAAATTAGCCTATACTTGTAACTTGCCTAATCATACGGAAAGACATACTGAAAGTGCTGCGCACGCCTCCTTTCGAATGTCGACCCCATTCTAACAATACTATTCGGGAATAACAGCTTCTTTGCTGACATAGGCAATCATTCGTACACGGTGATATGTGTATATACATGCAAATAAGCTAGTTCATTCTAAGGCAAGGTTCCTCTTGACACAATATGCCGCATGTTTGCAATAAATGAATTCAGCCAGGGATACATACAAGGTCGGGCGTACAAATGCACCCACCCCTCTGGCAACGCGTTCCGTTTCATACTAAGCCGGCGCCACCGAATACGAATGGAGTACAGACATTGACCACGCTTATCATAACACCATGCGTTATCATAACGACCCCGATAGTATCAGAAGACACGCCTACACAGGAGCCACGTTAAAAAATTCCGAAGATCGCCCTTTAATCCTGCTAACCCAGTACTATTGGTAAATAGAAAAAGCCCGGCCGATGAAAAAGTCTGCTCTAATACCGATCTTAGTGAGCGCAGTTTCATGCCCAAAAGGGGGCCTATCTGTCTTCTTTTCCAAGGTGTAAGTTCACCACGCCTTTCGAAATGGTACACGCGAACATTGAACGAATATAAGGAGAGACCAAGATGTAAGGAGGTGGCGCCGAGGCGAGCTTTCTGACACCGGATGTTTTTGTTATCTCCCGTGAAAGGCTCCACTGAAATGAAAAAACGGATACGGTTCTTCGTTTTTTTTTTCTTTTTGTTAATCGCAGCGACGGCACGCGTGTTTCGTGACGATGTATGACCGGGCCATAATAGCCCGGCGTGCCGCGGTCACACCGGAGGGATTACATCCATTACCGTGACATAAAAGGCGATGCTTTTCCTTATCGACTTCTGGGCCTGACATGCATACTATATGGTTATATATAGGTAGAGGAGCGGCACGGTTAAAAGTGAAAGCGGCTTCGATAAAAAACGCCGAACCACGTTTCGCCTTGCAATACATCGCACTCGTGTTGTATTGATGGCGCCGTTCATCAACGCACGTAAATCGCCCGCATATTCGCACTTCTCTATAGCTTCTTGACCGCACGGTTGTACGCAACTAGGACTAACCCCCGCACCGGGGGGTTTCTTTCGAAAACTCGGATGTCAATAGCACTCGCTTTCTCTCCCTTTCTCCGTGCAGGCTAAATCTCCTCCGTCCAACTGCCTTTAATTTATGCCCTCTGGGGCTCACGTTGTCTGAAAAAGCCTGACGCTGCATACGGCGAAGGAACCCTTACTGTCTTCTTAGAAGGGTAAATCTGTTGGTCTCTACAAACCGTGAACCGTGAAGATGGGCGAATGATTTCGCGTGCTTTTGTCAGCGAGACGGTTCGGTTTAGAAGGTGTGCAACCATCATTTCGTGCATAAATATCCTTTCTGGGGCGAAAAGCGAACAGGCTGATGCTGAGTGAATCCGATTTTTCTCTTTTACGCATACGAAGCGTGCTGCACGTCTCGTAGGGATGTTCTGTAGACGTCGTGCAGACGTTCACGCCGAGAGATGCCCGCGCGAAGACGTATGAAGATGGTACGAATTCTCGCGGTCGAAGCGGCTAAAGAGAACGTACTTATAGGTCGGTCCACAAAGTAAACAAGAAGTCTGGGTCCTGTCAAAAACAAAGATATATGGACCATATTATTCTTTGTGGACGTACTGTAGACCATTCTGCCTTTTCTCGTATCTCTCCTTTGGCTGTATCACGTCTGCAAACTGTCTAGTAAAAAAAGGGCGTTCGCGAGTCTATAAATTCTCGTCTATTACGGTTCATATAGACATCCAAATGCACATGGGTTTACGGAAATGTTCAAGGATGTTTGTCGAATAAAAGAAGGCGTAAATAGTGTGCGCAGTGGGAGAGTGCGCTGGGGGAAGGCGAGGTACTCGGTATCGTTATGGAGACTGGATGATCGGCCTTTGTCGGAACAAAGGATTATGGGTCATTGGCCGAGCCCATCTTCAGCCCAGAAGGCTTTGAAAGCTTTGCTGCGCTTTTTGCGGACAAATGGCCTCAGAGACAGACTTTAGTGTCTTATATATACTCTTTGATATTGCCTTTCTTCTGTCACTATTTTTTTGTAATTCCTCTCTCTCTCTCTCTTCGCAACATTTCTTTTTATCATCTTTTATTCTCCTCACCCCTTTCCCCAGCACAGGGTATCCAGCCGGTCTAAGAATTGGCTAACCTCCCTGTCCTTCCGCTTAAACTTTCTTCCTCCTCCTGCTGCTCCTAGTCATACGAGTTTGGCTTGCGGGGCCAAGTTGTACCGCCGTTAAGCAGTGACAGGACAGAAACAGAGTCCCAGGCAACTTCCAGGAGCTTAAGACAAGACAGGAATAGGCAACGTGGTCAAATTGTGTGCCATTTTAGTGTGTTCTTCATTATACACTTCTGCTTGCCACCTCCACTCTGAATAGGAATAGAAACAAAAATGTGTGCTGTTCGTACAAACATCATCCTGCGTGAGCATGCTAGCTAAACACGACAGCTCATTTTTTTTTAAATCAAGCGGCTTCCTCCTTCCGCTACTCACTCACTAACTCACTCACTCACTCATCGTCTTTCCCGCACGCTAAACGAACCTTCAAAAATTACCTGGTACCCCTCTCCCCCCCCTTGACTAAACGTTCTTTTTTCCTATCGTTTCCAAGTGGAAGCAAATAGGCGAACCCTTGGCATCGTGGTAATCACACCAAGGATCAGCGCGAAACCCCGCTGCGAAACCACCCGCGCGTCGGTGGCCAGTACGAACACCCACACAAATACCCCCCCCCCCCCCCTCCTTATAGGCCCCCGCACGTATCACCTCGCCTGCAGCCCCTCAGTGGGGGAGACAGTGGAGGGCAGACGGACGCGCTGCTTATCTCGCTTCGACTCGAACCGACGCAACAGCTTACACGTGTACATCGCATCTTTGAGGTTCGGAGTGGACGTGTGGCGACTTCATGTCATTTATTTACAACGAGGCGTCGGTCCCCCGACAAGGGCTTCATCGATACGAGTGTTCCCCTCGACGACGCCTGTTCGGCTTCGCGTCTCCTCCACTTTGCCTGTTTGCTTAGCGCCATTTTTACGTCCTCCCGCCTGCTTCAGTCTTCCCTCCTTTTCTAACCTCTGCCTGTTCACTATCTACTCCGCTCTCTTTATCAGCCTCCCCCTCCGCTCGTAGTAGAGTAGTTGTCGTGTTTTGTTGTACCCCAGCAGTGGTCTTGGCACTTTTCCTTGTTTGTTTTTGAGCAATAGTAGATGCATTTTGTTTCCGACACCTTGCGTTTACTGTCACCGTTCGTTCGCGTGCCACACACGCGACGTTGCGGTAACCGTCGACTTGTTCCCGTCCCTCCATCCGCACCCTCGCACTCTGAGTTCCTATCTTTCGTACATCATCCAACGGCTCCTAACAGCTCTTGTAGTTTGTTGCCTCCTAGTCTTTTTTTTTTCCTTCTTTTCTTTGCGTTCCCTAAGTGCGAGTGGAGCATTTGTTTTCTTTTTTTATATATATAGTTTATTTTTTTCTAACCAGTGTAAGGACGTGCGCGAGCTCACGTAAGCACGCGCTAATCGCTGTTAACGCAAGATAAACCGCCTGTATTTTTTTACCATTTCGAGTGACTTCTTCGGGGACGAACGTGACCAAACATCACGTATCCCCAAGCTCCCATTTTTCTCTGTTGTCTCCGAACTACGCTGCGCAGGCGGGGCATTCGTTTTCTCTGCTAATGCAAACGATTCGGCACAGTGACACGATTTCGATTTAGTCGTGGAGGATTGATGTCCATGATTGTTAAGCACCTACACGCGGTAACAAAGCAACATTCATTATTCGAGCTCATTTATGCGAAAGACGCGATGCAGGAGGTATGTTCATGTAAGGAAGAAAAAAAAAGTTTAATTCCCTCACTATAGATAAGATCAAGTTTCAAAGGAAACTGTCTCATCAAATAATGAGCCATCAGAGCTAACAAAAAAATCGCATTGTTTCGAGTATCGAAGTCGGCACCACCGTTTTTTTTTTTTTCGGGTTTATTTTGCCTTCGAGAGTGCAGGCATCTGACTGCTTTGTGCAGGCGGACACTCTACATTGTGTTTGCTCAACCTACTGCAACACTGCACCGTTTTACGTGGCAACACCCGCAGCGGGACAGATTGAACGGCAGCGTTAAAGGCGCTGTCAACGTCTCTCACTACTGGCATCTTTTCTTCGGCTACAGCGACAGTTCTGTGCTGCCAACTACGAAGGAAGAGAGGGCGCGTCGCGAGCGTCGTCGACCGAGGTTAAACGACGCGCGCTGGCGCTGCGGCGGTCGCCACTGAGCCATATCCGGCGGATGGCTTTCCCTCTCTCTTCCCCTCACTCTCAGTGTAGCGTTCTACAACCTCCCCCACGCCCAACGTGGCGGAACACCCCCTCCTGTGCGACTTCGTCTTGGCCTGTTCTTCATCCATGGGCGCGTCCGTTGGGTCGCTTTCTTCGCGTTTTGCGCTGGCACAAGAGAAAAAACACTTCTTGGCTGGCAGCAATATGAAGCGTTGCCGAGAGGAAAACAAAGTATTGTAGAAACAGAAAGGGCGTGGTGCCCGCTTCGTGAACGTATCTGTACGCATTTGTATGCGTTCACGCTGACGTCATTCTTCTGACACCTTCCCTGTAGTGATCTATCCCTCTCCCACCTCGTATAAGTTTTCTTTCGAGTTCTTTGACTCTTCTGCACTGTGTACACATGCAGCTTGCACCTGGTAATATGACGTACGGCTCTGTGTCTCCAATGGACGGTGAGAGAGTTGTGTGTCCCTGTCGACTGAAGACGGAATTTTTCTCGCGGATGCATCAAAGAGAATGTACTATGGCAGGTGCCTAGAGAACATTCGATCGCTTTCTTCGGGGGGGGGGGGGGGGGGAAATGACAAGAGTGTCGCAGTTGTGCGGCACGCAATGCGTGATCATCTGAAATTCTCCGAACGTGAATTTCGCTACATCGTAACATCGTATGTAGAAACATAGTCACAGCTAGTTTTGTATTGCGTTCACAACGTTTACCGGGTGATTTATTTACTTTGTGAAGAAGAAGATGTGCCTGCAGCGAGCAGCATCTCCAACGCCCGGCTCTCTCGGCTCGTGCTTCGGTTCGTTGCTGTGCCGATCACTGGACGGTTCTTCACGCTGTCTCGTCGCTGTCTTTAACGGCTAATAAACCTCCTCACAACTTATTTATTTTTTCGTTCTCCCGTGCTGTTCTCTGCCGTTTCGGTAAGGTTTCAGTAAGAACCGGGACAAGTAGTATCGCCTACACGAAAGCCTCGGATATCTAAAGCCGTTCTGAGCCTTTTCCGCTCAAAGAATGGCACACTGTGCACCATGGCATCGTGGACAAGGCGGATGTCGGGATGAGTACGCGCCACTTCGCTGCGCCACTGCTACAAGTCAAAGTATACGGCGTCAGCGTAGACGCCAGGGCATCAGTCATGGTCGACCATCCACCGCAATCTGAGTGCGGGGGGATAGACAATGGCGAGAGCGCACACGAACTCACACGGATCGTCAAGGAGGAGATTGACGAATAAACAGATAAATAAGAGAAAAATCGGCTTCTTCTCGCGACTCGCGCCGTTCACCGTGTGGAGTCGTTGGAGAGACACGAGTGGTATGGTCTCAAACGACGCGTGAAAAGCGGCGGTCTCCACTGCGAACGTCTTTCTGGTTGAACGACGCGTGCAGCTGTTTAGTCGAATGCTTGGTTCGTTCGCACGTGTGAGTCTGTGTACGCGTCCGCTGTACCTTCTGAAAATATACAATGTTAGTGAACGCGCAGTTCGCCCACCGCTAAAAAAAAAAACAGGCACACAAAATAAGAAGGTGACGTATCTCACTAACTAGGTCAAGAACAAGTTTCTCCGGTCTATTATGAACGAAGCTACACACGTGAACACGTGATCGCGTGAGATTTTTTTTTTTGTGTGTGTGTGTGTGCTACAACATTGCAGCGAACTACCGCGTTGAAGAGAAATGTCAGCTGTGTATACTTGATTTGGCAGGCACAGCTGCCACCGCGAATCGGATAAAATAGATGCTGGGGCGAGCTGTTTTATGTTTTAAAAAAGAGATCAGAAAAGACGGAACACACGGAAAGGTCAGCGCTGTGTGTGAGCGTCATTCTGTGCCTCTTGTCTTTTCTGCACTGTTTAATCTTTCTCGCGCAGCTTGGAAAAAAAAAACGCGATAGGCCCAAAAGAGCGAGGACATAACATCATAACGTCACCACGACGACGGCAATCGCCAGAATTTGTGAAGCCATTATGACATTATGACGATGCCATGGCATGACGTCACATGGTGGAATCATCACATGACATTTTTTTGCCTAAAGGTGGGTGGATCGTGGAGACCGTGCAAGACGACATTAAGTGCAGAACGTCTTCAGGGGGAGGGGGCGAGAGGGGTGAGACAGGGAAGGGGGTAGACGAAGGATCAGTAGTCGAATGAAAAAAAAAGGAAAAAAAATGTTCTCCAAGAATAAACGACGACCACCTAATGGAAACGTGGGAGGCCAAGCTCGTCCTCGAGGACCTGGAAGACCAGCGACAACTCGTCGCCAGGGCCAAGAGGGCAGTCGAAGTCAGAGGGTTCCTGGACTTGGGAACCCTCCCAACTTAGGGTCACACCAGGCCTCGCTCGGAACACTGTTTCTAAATAAACGTTTACTTCTCTCTCTCACCTTAAAATCGTCTTAGACTAGTGCATACGGACTTATTGTTGTTTGCGGGAAAGCGCAGTGTGTCACACAGATGGAATCATACTGTCAATCTTGCATAAGTTGGCAGCGCCAGCGTAATGCTTACAATGATGTTGTTCTTTTTTTTGTGATAACACCGGCCATGTCAGTACATTGCCAAACCTCCTGAAAAAAAAAGAACAGCCCAGTCCGACGGAAGCCTACGCATATAGCTCGGCAGCACGATTGGATATAATGAATAGACTCACAGGTTATGTTTCTGTTTGTTCCACGTGTCAATCGGTTTTCTTGCCTCCTTCGTCCGGCATACGTGTTGCTCATGCAACGAGGGCCTATCGCACGCGCGCTCATACGGAATGACTCCGCCTGCATTTTTTTTTTTTTGCCGTTTTATCGAATTCTTTTTTCACGGGCCTATGCATTTGTGAAGAACGCACATAGCGGAAGAAGGCCACGTTGTTTCGCTTTATTCCGATTATGATGACTGCGACTTCGCGCTACGCCACAGCGTTTGCACGTCCGGCTTGCGGTGAGACGAATGACGTCATTAATTCATGCGAGCCTCGTGCCCGCGCGTGCGCGGTTGCCTACCTCGGCAGGCGTTACGACATAACGTCTTCTATCGTCGCGGGATACTTAAAATACATAAATAAAGAGACAAGGAAACGCCCACACACTCTCTCGTGCATTCGTCAAAAACGACTCGACGGTGAAATACATATTTTTCGTCTTCTCAGTCGAAATAGAGATCTTCCGTATCACCCCTCTCCCCCCCACGCGAGCTTTCCGAACCTAAAGCTGTAATCACACGACGGTCAAAATCGCGATTCGAGTCTGCGGATTGCGTACTACATCACCATACGTCAGCCGTGGCCGCTCTGGTCCGCGCGGAGTGATTCGTGATACGACGGAGGCCCGAATCACAGTTTGGATGCTCGGGGAGCAAAGCCTGAATCCTCGTTTGTAGCGTGAATTCTCCCCTGCCCTGTGAATGCCGGCTGCGGATGGATTCGGGTCACGTCACATGTCACGTGATTGATTCGTCCGCGATCACGTCCGTCGTGTGAATGCCGCTTAACGTGTCTCAGCACCGCCTCCGTAATCAGTCCACCTTCAAACAAGAGTATATTTCATCATAGAGTTTCCTAAAATTGACTATAGAGAGGACTCTGGCACTGCGAGCTTTCAGCGACCATGGAAAGGATGGGAGTACACGGATTTGCCTAGTCTTCGTTCTTGCGGGTGGCGAATCGCACTTGTGGCTTCGTTTATTGCTGTGTTTCGGTTTTGTTTTGAAGGAAAGAACGAGCCCTTTTGAACTTCATGACCGAATTTGAAATGGTCACGCATAATAACAACAGCCCAGGAAGCCTTCGTTGAGATGGTGCACAAGAGCTTTGAACAAAAGTGCCGATAAGCTCTGACGGGTCTACTCTACTCCCAAGCACCACGACCCGAACCTACCTTTACGCGTAGCATTGATATCGAACCAGAGCATGCGCACTATGAAAAGCCTCAAGCGATGACAAGGAAAAGGTCACAGAACGAGGTGCTTTTCCTTCACCCCCTTTCCGAGAAGAATATCGGTGCCGCGGAGAAGCGCCGAATCTCGCGTCAGGGTTGCACAGAGGACACGAACTTCACGCCATACGGTGAGAGGCCTCCACACATAATCATCGAAAGACACGCAGTTCCAGAAAGCAATGCGCACTAAAGAAAGGAAAAAACACACACAAACACACAAAAGTGATACGTCTGCGGAGATGGTGTGGGTGGAGGAGGAGGGGCGTTGCGAGGGCATACCCTGCAGGACGACGACTCAACGTTTCACTACACACTTCGATTCCCCCTTTTTTTTTTTCACTCGTTTCAGAGCGACTGGAATTTCCGCCCGGAGACGTAGTATACGTACATACCTATACTCCGCCTACCTGATGGCATAGTATGCGTGCACTGCATCATGCTCGCGTATACAGCTGCTCAAAGAGCACACACTGCGATCTCGATTCGACGACGAGCAGGGGAGCGGCGATCACACGCACACACAATTCGCAATAGGCGCGCAGTCACGAAAACACCCCGCGAGTTGATGATATTCGCATAAGGGCGAGGCACCATGTTTTTTTTTTTTTTCCTAAGCTTCGAGATGGAATGACTTTTTTGTCTGCTCGCTAGGCGTAGCCGATATACGACCGCCCGTCGTAACGAACACAAAAAGAAAGAAGTGCGTACAATGTTCGCAGCCATGGCTCTATACTGCCGTTCCAATCGTTGGGGCGTGCTCGACGCATTGTACGCAGGGAGTGTTGTGTTTGCTTAGCCCCTCTGTAGATGTCTCTACAGCGTGCTGTTCAACGCGCGCAGCACCTCACGTTTCTGACCTTTCTTTTCCTATAGCTTTCTTCTTCGTCGTACCATATCGCAATGTTCGACATCATCTGGCTTTCTACTCGATGGTTAAAGCTTGGTTCAGGCGAATCCTATAGCTTTCTTCTTCGTCGTACCATATCGCAATGTTCGACATCATCTGCCTTTCTACTCGATGGTTAACGCTTGGTTCAGGCGTATACGAATAGCTTTCTTCTTCGTCGTACCATATCGCAATGTTCGACATCATCTGCCTTTCTACTCGATGGTTAAAGCTTGGTTCAGGCGTATACGAAAATGTGCTGCGATGTTGCAGTATATACTCTTGTGTTACCGACATTGTTCGGGATATCCCTGAACTTCGCCCAGCGAAGTTTTGCTGCTCATTTGAACACGTTAACGACACACCTGACGTCGTTCCTGTACGTTCTGCATAGGTACACGCTCGCTGTGCTCGTTGCTGTGATTATGTTAGAGATGCGTTTAGGTGGCCCCGCCACGGTGGTCTAGTAGCTAAGGTATATATACTCGGCTGTTGACCAAATCCCGGATGCGACGGCTGCATTTTCGATGCAGGCGAAAATGCTGTAGGCCCGTCTGCTCAGATTTGGGTGCACGTGAAAGAACCCCAGGTGGTCGAAACGTCCGGAGCCCTTCACTACTGCGTCTCTCATACTCATATGGTGGTTTCCAGACGTTACACCCCACATATCAATCAATCATGTGCTTCGATGCAGCGATATTGAGCTCTTAACAAAGTTTTTTTTGTTGTTTTTCCCTTTAACAGCTGAAGTCAAGTACTATCGTAGACGGATGACAACAGTTGGCTTGGTGCATTCGATGCTCAATCACTGTAGAATTCCCGTCGCGACGTACAAAAAGGAGAAAACACTTGTTTAACAGTCCAAGGTGTCAGCACCTATGCTCTTTATATATGGCTGCTCTTTATATATATATATAGTTGCCTATAGCTACTCGAATGTGGGTCCTGAAATCGGTTTACAAAAGCCGCAGTGGTCATTTGCGTCGCATAAATATAATACCGCAGGACGAAATAGCTATGCCTCTGTAACACTCGGACCACGCCTTTCTCTACGCATTCAGCGCGATTGAGGCCGCCAAGGTGATTCACGTCGTTGGCGTAAACAAGCGCGGCTCCTCGTATCGCAAATCGACGCTAACTTGTATGCACCGAAAGAAACTGCGTGGACCTGCATGCCGCCAGTGCTGCGGCACCAGGACCACCGCAGTTATGCTCTACTGCCTGTCAGCCCACGTGTTGAGGACTTAGTGTGTGAGACGCGTCGATAGGTCCGTGGGTGCAGACACGGTGCGCGTCCCGGATCACTCCGGCCTACATTGGAACCGCGCGTTGGTTGGGGTGCCGCCTACGTCGTCAGACGCACCATAGACCGCGCATGTACCTATGTGACGTCATGGAAACAATATATTTAGCTTTGCAGCTTTTGTTTGCACATGTACAAAGACAATTCATACGTAAAACCCCGCTTTTTCTGGTTCGCAGGCTACCATAAAGACATGCACGTCCACGTCTGTTTTGCGTTGTTTTTTTGTTTTTTTTTTCGTTCCCAGATTGCGCGGCTCGCTTTGCATGCGTGTGCGTCTTCTATGGCGTCTGTATTTTTGCTTGCTGCCTGTCTGCGTGTGTAAGTTAGTCAGTCAGTGATAGAAAGTGCGTTTGTGAGTGTGTTCGGTTCGCGTTGTGTGAAACCATGTGTGCTCGTACGACTACTCTGAAGGCACCGCGCTTACAGAAGATACCCATGCATTCCTAAACACACGAGAAGCTTTGGGTCAACTACAACTACAATATGAGCGACTTGGTGTTCTATTAATTGTTTTTTTCCGCTTCTCTCTTGCTCGAGCAATGTGTATGTTCGGGCTGGTTGGTAGACCTCTCTTGTTCTGTTTGGTTGATTACGCACTGGCAAAGATCAGAGAGATACAGCCCCCCCCCCCCCCCCCGACGCAGAATTGTCGGTGGCATCAACGCTAAAAGACATGAATCGATATTCACTATTGTAAATAAGCTATAGGGCATCGGACTGATGTGGACACACGTACAACAGCGCACAAACGCGCGAAATATACAAGTGATAGGTCTTGTTGAAAGTTATCGGCCTTATAAGTCGCAACAACTCGCAACGTTTCGGTAGCCTGCTGCACGATGTCAGTTATGAACTTTGTAGTTAATTTGTAAAACGTTCTACATTTCGAGCACGGGTTAGTGTATAAATTTCAGCAGTGAAAGCAACACCACTTATGCAATCAGCGCTGTCGCCATAAGGAAGTCTTGCTGAAAGTTTGCGCGACCAGCTTGCAAGACATAACGCCACCCGTAATGCACAACAACATCGCTACTAAGTCAAGCTTGAGTGCGTGATTCGATTACCTAAAAAGTGATCGTGAGACAGAGAGAGAAGCGATTTCAACTTCACCGCCCATGCACTAACTATAAGTGGTAGCGGTTTCCTGTATTAGTTGGCAGCGCGGTAGGCCGTCAAACTCCAGTGATTCGCTTCGTCAACTAGCATCGATTTTTGTGCCTCTTCCAGCAAGACGTAGAAATATGAGTGTGCACTCGTGTTCGCCGAGCCGTATATATGTGCGCACTTGCAGAAGCTACAGATAGCGAGGCGATTCATTTCGAAATTAGGCATCTGGCTAACCTACAGAAGTATAGTAGAGGGCCGTGATAGATTGCACTTTCCTTCTAAGCGAGCCGAAGAGAGAATAAGGATGGTTGGCAAAACGCATCCCCTTACCTTCAAGATTGGCCAAACAAACTTGGCGCATTCGCTAAGTTTCGGGTTTACCGCGTGCCGCCTGCTTTGCATACGCTTCAACACCTGAGCCTATCTTTCTCTTGCTTCTTGCTGGAGTTGCATGCCATCTTGCGGACACTTTGGTTATCGCAAAACCGGCCACTGCGTGACCTTGCTGCTTCCTCCGCGTCCACCCTTCTTACCCCAACTAGAGATAAGCGAACGCGCCGTAGCAACTGGATGCATACACATTGTGACAAGTATCCGGTCTCTCTCACTACATCTTCTTTGAAATGTTCGCAGCTTCCACCATGGAGGGAGGCTTTTGCGCTGTGGTCAGTGGGCAGGCATCCTTGGACTTGCAGCATCGATGCAAAAGCAAGCGGGCCGTGAAACAACCCCGTGATGGACCCCGCATCGCGACCTCGTTTGAATGCCGCTTCGCCGGAGGCCTTCTTGTAGATTTCCGGCAGTGACTGGCCATGTAGATGTAGGATAGCGCCTCCCCTCCATCCATCCTTCCCTTTGTCCCCTACCGAGCGATGCCTTGATAAAAGCGTGTTTTCTATGCCAATTACCCATGCTGAAAGAAACATCTCATGTCCCGGCGTCTGCGATAACTTTCTCGGTCACCGTAAAGTACGTGAAACAGCAAAAAAAAAAAAAAAAACGTGAGCACAATGTCAGCGGAAAGTCAACAATGTATGTATCGATAGAGAGTCGTTCGCGAAGGGAGCTAACGTGTGATCATCGAAAAGAATCAGCAAACGAGAGCAAAAAAGAAACGACATACCAAACAGAAAGTAATGATAACGTCGACAATTGCCTTCCACTGTCTTCCTGCGGTGTTTTTTTGTGTGTCGGGCCTTTGAAGGCGAACGACCGAGATCTCATTGCGACGGGGTCGGTGTCAGAGCGGTGCCGTCGTTAAAAGTCTTTCTCATACCACCGTGTAGACAACGAACGCGCCCGGGGGTGGTTCTGCAGTGTATATACAGCAGGCTACGTTTTACTGCTGCCGCCGCACTACAGTCTTTTTTGGTTTGCAGTGAACGACCGCAGAATGTGGTCACTCGCGTGGTCCGGCAAGTAAGTATACGATCTAGACGGCGCCCGAGGCCGAGACTGTCAACACACCGGCGTAATAATAATCGTTGTCGGCGGAACTGCTCCTGTTTTACTCCTGTGTTAGTGTCATTATTGTGGTTGTTGCTGTATTGACTCCATCACAGTCTGTCGAGAAGCACGCAAGCAAGAAGCATCAGGATTGCACCATTCACGGCGAAAAATGCAACCCCGACGACATCCGAGCTGCCGATGCAACAAGGCGTTCCAACCTTGGTCAGCCCGAACAAGAGTTCTAGCAGTACTGTCAGTATCCACGTGTATCCCGCTCTGTCCGGAACGCAACAGTCAGCCTCGCCCACCAGAGTTGTTATAGAGTTCACCGGACTGCTCCCTCGGGCTTGAAGATTAAAAGAGACTGTGCAACTCCGTCGGGACGTGATACTGTGAACTTGGACATTGTTTATTAGGTTCTTCAATTTTTTGTAGGTTATAAACGGTGCCATCTTTCGGGGGGAGGGGGAATACTGTGACGTAAGAAGGCAGGGATGGTTGGGAGAAGTAGAGAAGGAAGAAGGCACAATAGAAAAAACATGGCGTATGAGCCGGGCCACGTCTCCCGCATCTAGCGTCACATGTATGTATGTATGTATGTATGTATGTATGTATGTATGTATGTATGTATGTATGTATGTATGTATGTATGTATGTATGTATGTATGTATGTATGTATGTATGTATGTATGTATGTATGTATGTATGTATGTATGTACGTATGCACGTATGTATGTATGTATGTATGTATGTATGTATGTATGTATGTATGTATGTATGTATGTATGTATGTATGTATGTATGTATGTATGTATGTATATATGTATGTATGTATGCATGAATTCGAACTCACTCTCTGGATTTCGTGCCGACCGGTTGTGCCCACGCGATCTCCGACGACAGCGCTGCAGCTCTGGTCGACTGGCTCGCCCTACGCCATCTTCTGACGCCGACAAGAGCTCTCGCCGAGTGGTGCCCCGTCCTCGGACTTCTGCGACCGTGTCCATCTTTCCTATCTACTCTTTACTTCCGTCGTTTTCTGTTGTTCGCTGTCCCTGCGCCTCACTCTCTCCTTCCTCTATCTATTTACCTTTTAATCCTATCTTTTTGATCCCTCCTTGCTCCCATCCCTCGTGAGCTACTGTTGAGATGTCGCACTCTGATGCAGACTGTTACGGGGCTCACTTTTCTCTTTAAGAATCACATAAGTGAATACATTCGAAAGGATAATTTTCCTCCGGTTCCGATATGTTTTGTCATTTTCAATATCCATAACCACTGATAATTTTCGACTGGTTTGGCTCACCAGTTATGCACACTAGTTAGAAGGTTTTCCTCCAGCCGAATCGACATGCAACCGCTGTGGCGCTTCTCTTAATCCTTTTTTTTCTGTGTCTCCTTCCTCTATGAAGAGGAGCAAACCAGATGTCTTTTTTTAGGTTACTATCTCTGCATATTAATGTAATATCTCACCAGCTGGGTGTACTGTCATCGTTCGGTTTGCTTAAATAAAGGTCACATGGAACTCCCATTGTTTGCAGATGTTCACACCGTCATACTTTCAATGGAACAAATCTTGGGATTAAGCGATATTAAAGTTTATCCTCACTCTTTGATGCGAAACATAACAAAAATATGATGAGAAAAGCGCGTAGTAACACTCTGGCACGTGGAAAACTGCGATCATGGCACCGTATCAAAACTGTTTGTCCTTGCACGCACACAGTTTCTTCGGCTATGCACACGCACAGAGCCGAACGCTTAAACGGTAATTTCGCGATAATTAGCCGTCCCCACACAACCCTGACCATAGGAGAATGTAGGAAAACACACACACAGCACACAATGCACAGTATGAGTGAGTGTTGCTCTCGTTACACTTCGTGTGTTTATTTTGGACGATGTATATGCACAAGCGCGCTTGCATAAGTACGGAAGAAAAAGGGACGCATGAAAGCACGAAACGACACAGGCACGGGTAGTAGTAGTAGTAGTAGTAGTAGTAGTAGTAGTAGTAGTAGTAGTAGTAGTAGTAGTAGTAGTAGTATAATAATAGTAGTAGTAGCAGAAGCAGAATCGCAAGCAGTAGCAGTGCAGTAGACGAAACAGTTTCTAGTCTTGTCATCCCTCAAACAGTTGCCTGTTTCTGATGTATTCTTTGGAAGAAAAATAAAGATAAACATGACACTGATAGGTGCGACATGCCTCAGAGAAACAGGACAAACGACTCAAAATACCGGGAGAGTTAGGAAGCGGAATTCACCGGCAGCCGCATATGCAGCCATTGACCAGTAAACAGGTAGTCTCAGTGTAATACGTACTTGAGTTCTTGTTTTGCGAATCACCGGTTGTTTCGTTGATTATATACCATTGAATCGAGAACGGGGCGGAGGGGGAGAAGAGGGCGGCTGTTGTCGACATTTTGCACAACTCAGAGCCAAGGAAGTTTTTATACCTCCTCGGCCAGAGCCAGTGTGACCACACAACCAAAGGAGCGCGCGCATTAGCATCTACTCATGCGCAGTTTATATCTCGAGAAAGAAACAAAGTAGCACACGTACACGGTGCCATGTTCCTCTCGTGCGGTCACCGTCTATTCAAGGGCGCCAGAGCGGCAGACACAGGCGATCCGGTCGCTTTACTTCTTTGTGTTTGTTTTATGCACAGGAATGCAGATCAGTCGACTGACGTTGCTTGGGGCGAACCGGGATAGCGCGAGGCTTAGAATACTTGCGCGGTGAGCGGACGTGGAACGACCTTCACAGACGTCTAATACGCATGTTCAGTTCGGTGATAACCCGTACTCGCCACGGGAGAGCGGCGTGTGGTATGCAAGCGGCAATGCGGATGCACACTTATCCGAATGAAACGACGAGCTTTTTCTCCTCCAGCACGCTGGCTCATCCTCATATCGTCACACATTTCTCCGTGCGCGCACTTCGCCTCACTTTTATCAGATGCCAAGCAGCTTATAACGCGCTGCTCAATCTGGTGTGCGGCGTGACCACCTTTACTGCGCATGCACCAACTCTCCTCCTCGAGGAGCGCGAGGAGGTTGGAGGAGGTGGAGCGGAGAAGGTGGCAGAGCGCTGCCTCCTCCGCTTCGTTTCCGTGTGTCTCTGCGCCACAGCTGTGCGCTCGCATAATAATGTGGCACGCACTCGCACCGTAGCACTCTCCCAGCAGCGATTGGTGTTCACTTTGTAATACACACAAATGAGAGTGTGGTAACATAAGCGTCACACAACATATACACAACTCCACGCGCAAATGAAACATACACGGAAACATGCAAATGGAAACAACAAATGGAAACACAAGGGAACACCAGCCTTGCTTGGCATCCCCCTTTGGTGTACTTTAGTGGGAAATCGTGTTATTAATTAATTAATTAATTTATTTCTAGCAAGCTTAATGAAATTTTTCAGCGCGGTCCATCAAGATCACATACTTCCAATATTTAAAAATAAAAAAGAAAGGAAAGGTGATGGAATTCCGCTACTTATACTGAACACTTCTTTCATTCGCACACTTATCACGATTGAAACAGAGGGTGACCGAAGATCAAGCACATCGGCCCCGCCTTCTTTGCCGCATTATTTGACCAGATTACCTTGCGACATCGTTTTGGTACATTGCTCTACAGTTTCACTATGTGGCTTATGCGTCGCAATATTCAAAACCGATCAGTCCTGCATACATGGTATTACTTAGTCACAGTACCTTCTGCACTAAATTTATCATCAGCTGCAATGTAAAAGATTTCAAACGTACAGTGCACGTCCCCGCTCAAAAAAGCGTGTGTCCGGTAGTCACCCCGCATTCACACGTTGTCACACCTCCCTCTTCCACTTTCCCTCGATCTCTTTTCTCCTTACTCCGGTGAAGAGCAGCAAGCTTTAGATGCACGCTTTTCAGGCCGACCTGGCCTCCTTTCTATTCAATAAACGTTATCATCATCTGCTTCTTATTCCTTTGTTCTCACATCACTTCAAATATCTCTCCATCCTTCCTTTTTCCTATCTCTTTCCTTTGCCAGCTGCGATAGAACGGTCGTTCCGAGAACGCACCACGAATCGAGCGCGAGCTTCAAGGTAGACTCCTCGCATATTTAGTCGTTGTCGAACTGCTTTCCTGGCTCTATTCGCGCACTTGTCGCGCCAGTCCCGGTAAGCGGGGTACCGACGTGTACTGCGGCCAAAGCTGCTCGCTGCCCTTGATCCCGCAACCTTTTAGCACCGCAGGGAGCGTGCTATCTCTCCCATGAAGAAGGTTTTGCCTATACGCGAGCTGAACGGCGTATCCAGCCCGGAATATCGGCCGCATTTCGCCTTTATTTCTTCCTCACTGTACAAGCGGCCCGCATTGCAGCTGCCGTCGCATGCCGGCCGGCCATCCATTGTTCCGGAAGTTAATTACGCCGCCGGCCGGATTGAGTGACCCACAGAGCCGCTGGCGAGGCTGTTCGTGTGTGCCATTTTGTGTTTGTGCGAAGGCGCACAAAGAGATCCACTTGTTCTTTCTTCTTTAAACATGTACTGCACCGACTTCACTGGGCTTATCGAACATGGTGGCACTGGGCGTCCCTAATTACGATGCTAGATTGCGTGGTTGAAATCAATACATGTCGCGAACTGTGAACTGAAAGCGGGAAATTATTGTGTGCCTTTAAGCAGCCTTTACGTATGTTCATAACGTATAGACATAAAAGCTTAGACAACCTAGAGGTTCATGTATTTGTTTTGTATGCGTGCGTGTACATTTAATCCTGAAAATTTGGGGGGCGGGAGGGGATAAGCATCCCTCCCCCTGCATTGGCTAGTGTAGTGATCCTATCATTAGATATATTTCTTTACACTTCTTCGACCCCCCCCCCACATAATGCAGGGTGCGACTCACATGCTACCTTTTTTTCACGCTAAATAAATATAATGACCATGCAACAGCCACGACCACAACTGTCTAACCTCCATGTGTTTTTTTCTCATACGGGGAAGTTCAAATAGTTCGCGACACATTCCGACCAAGGGCACCCATAGCAAAGGGACACGAGGGCGAATAACACTCCGAACTATAGCCCCTAAACGTTGCCGTCTGGGTCACGAAGTCGAAGCCCGCGCAGGTCCTCCATCATGCACGCGAACCGACGTCCTCGCCCGGGAAGTGCTCAGACAAACGACTTCTTCCGACGCCTCGCGTGCGTGCACGTCCCCACCACCAACGTTTTGCAGCCATGGCCGGCTGACCTTCCGCTCTGGAACGACTAACTCACTCGCCTGCATTGTTGTGAGAGCTTCGCCTAAAAGCGTACACTGGTGGGGAAGCTGCAGACTTGGGTTCCTGCAGACTAACTATAGTCGACGAATCCGCTCTCAGGGCCCTCGCCAAACGATGTGTGCGTATAGTACACCTAGCGTTAGCCTGTCGTGAAAGCCTATGTCACAATGCTCACGAACATTTGCATCAGCCGCGATGATGAGTAGGTTGAGATTCGGATGTGTTCCAGCTACAGTGAGCTCAGTGTGGTGACTGAGGTGGCAGTAGTCCCAGTAGTCAACACGGTTACCTACATGGATTACGTGTATAAATAACGCAACCGACAACAAATATCAGTCTACAAGACGCCTGATAGAAAACTTCCACAGCGCATCGGTCCTTACTTGAGAAGACGTATTGAGGCAAGTACGAATGCTCTTTTTAACAAGCTGGTAAACTGTCGTCCATATCAAACACCTGCTCAATATATAGATATCCTTGGGAAAACAAATTAGTCTGCAAGACATCTGCTGTAGACAACATACATTATCTCCGGGAAGACAAGTTTTCTTGCAAGACGTCTGCTAGACGACATACACTATCCTTAAGATGACAAATTATTTTAGAAGACGTCTGCAAAGCAAATTGCACAAAATATCCCCCTTTATTTGAGAAGATATGAAGTATTAGTATTCATCTTCTATGTACGCAGGAAATTGACTGTCGTTCATAGAACACCTGCAAGCAAAGATAGCTCAGTAGAACGAATGAACTTACAAAACGTTTTGTCTTCCTGATACCGCCTCGACTGATCCAGCCCCCTCTTGATATTGGAACAGACACACGAATAGAAGAATCATTCCTAACGTGCAACCAGAGATCTGGTTGGTTCAAGTGGCTGGTTCAAGAAAGCTCTAGCTCCAAGTACCATTGCACGGCATTAGAGATGTTACTGACGCTCGCGCTATAGTGCAGAGCAAGCGTAAACCACTGCCGAAACTGCTCGCACTGCACTCCATCCAATTCCTTCCTTGCTGGTTCCTTGGCTCAGCGTACGCACACAGACACACACACGAACAACATTCGCGCACACAGCGGGGGCGAAGCTAGGAAAACCGTCGTGGGAGTTGCTCACACCGACAGTTCCTTCGGGCCCATTGTCTATCGCTCGCTCTCTCAACCACTCACTGCGGCCGCTAGGGAAAGACAAAAGGGACGTGGCAGCGGCTAATTTCCAGGAAGTCGTCGGTTGGTCCGTCCGAGAGCGACGTGGCGGGAAAAAATAGAAAAAAAACCCGGAAGGAAGCGAGCGCATGGCCGAGCCATGGACTGCGCACAGCACGTTTTCCCCGCCAGGGGGGCGCTACTAGCCAACCTTGCGTCCCGTAGCGGTTAGGACGTCGACGCTGACACCAGGGTGCCAACAGTGTCAACGCCGCGCGTCGCGCCCTCTCTCTCTCTCTGTCTCTCTCTCACTCACTCTCACTCTTTCTCGGGAGGTCACGTAGATAGGTGTATCGAAGATTGCACGTGCTATGCACGTGCGCTTTTGTGTTTTGGAATACAGAAGAGTGATCGTGCTTTTTTCGTTGCTGTCGTGCATTTGAACACAATGTTTTAAAACTCAACATTCTATTTACGCCATTGAAGTTCACTGTGCAATGTGTCGACCTTCTATGTGCACCCCCTGCAGTAATGCCACCACGGCGCTCTAGGAAGTATGTAAATGAAAAAAAAAATGTTCAAGATGCACAGAACGCTGTCATGCATTTGAGCAGCTTTCACAAATATCGTGATTCTTTTACAGACATCGTAATGAGCCATTGGCTTTCAACATTTCCTAAGTTTATAGTATTTTATGCATGCCATGCGGACAGTTCTGACAGAAAGTATGGTGTGCGACAAACAGACCGAAATTGGCCTCTTTACATTTGCAGGCTCGCAATGAACTCTTCTCTTACGAAATCTTCTTGTTGGACTAGTTGGTAATTCGTCATATTGTAAGTAAATTTAGCGCAACTTTGAAATCCTTTGACAAACTCACATATTCACACATTCTTCCACTCAAGTCTAGTACAGTAGCATATATCATGTTGAAAAGTAATCTGCGATAAAATTTCATTCATAAAGAAGTGCTAAGTGAATACAGACACTGCACAGAACTAAAAAAAAAAGATACAGGAACTACGACGCTGAGCACATGACATACAACGTTGAGCGTTTAACACAAACTAGCTAGCCCACCTTGTAGTTCTACACAATGTGATAGGAAGACAATGCTTTTTTTCAATTTATAAGACAAGCCCGCGACATACAAGTAGTGTTGCCATAATTCAATATCATCGAGGTATTTCAAAGTTCAACAACGGCTATCCGTTTCTCGATGGTCTGCTATTTTGCCTTGCTGTGCACGGAACAGCCGGTCGGTGACGAAATTGCCCCCCAAAACAAGGGTGGTTTCCAGAGTTCGCTAATGTGCCAGCAAGCTCCATCACTCGCATTCCACAATCCTGCGTATTATACAGCTTCAACGAAACAGTGCTCTCCAGAGGGCGGCGTGGTCCAGCTGGCCGTACACAGCTTCAGCAGGACGCTCTACTGCACTGAGAGAGTCTCAGTGCGGACACCGCAACACGAACCCGTTATTACGGAGAAGGGCGAGGGAGATGAGATGGAGTGCAAGACAGCATTTCTTTTATCTCGGCATCGTTTCACCCCTTCTTTTCTTTCTTTCTTTCCTTCTTCTGTTCTTTCTTTCTACACAGTGCGTCAAAAGAATGCATCCTGGCTGAGGTGCCGGCCAATAACAACGGTAATGCCAGCAAGAGAACACACGCACGGGTTGAGCGCATATGCGAAGCGCCGTGGCGTATAATTAGAGAACTTCGGGGGCGATCGAGCGGTCGCGATAGAGGTCGAAAACTGCGGAAGGTCGAACGAAAACGCTCCTATACGGGGGGGGGGGGGGGGGGCACCGAAAGGGCTTTTGGCGAGGTGAAGCAAAGGTGGTCCGAAATCACCCATCTCGACCTCGCGGGGTCGATTATACGTCCGGGCGCATGGAGAACCCGCGATTGTGCCGATCGTCGCTTCCTGAATGCGTTTAAAGTTGTGTAACGGTCGGGCTTTGCTTTTGCGATACCCTGTTTGAAGAGTTGTACAAAAATGGTCCTTTCCGCATTTTTTGTAGATGCGCCGCGACGCATGATTGGAAGTTCTTCAGTGACGAAGAAGGCTTTGTCTACTTCCGTTCTCAAATTCATTCATTGCTAGAATTTCTGTAGTGAATAAGATTATATAAAAGTTAACAACAGGATCTAGTTGACAACGGCGCGTAGACGGGACGACAGTAAAAAAGTGTACCAAATTAGAATACAAGCTCAATACTAGCGCCTTCACTAATGTCCAGCTTCCCAATCGCCTGGATCGAACTCTTACGAGTGATTTTAACATTACAGCCCTCTTGTGTATGCAGGCCGTCCAGGAGCCGAATTCACAGTTCTTTTCGTTCGTGAGTATACCCCTTGCCGCTGGCCAGCACGTTTCGCTTATGATATGCTGAGCATCATGACTGCCTGAAAATTTCTTGTGTACACATTAACTATATCGCAAGACGTTTATGTCAATACGGGCCCAGGCTATTCACCCAGGCCAACATCTAGAGACAAATTTCTCACGCAATAGTTGCTCTGAAGAATAAAAAAGACATCTGCCAGTCCTCGCGCTTGTCATTATTACCGAAAGCCATCGGTGAATAATACCGAAGAGCTCTGACGATTGAAGGCCTTTGCGCATTAAGTCTGCGACGGAGCTGGGATGGAGTCAGCTGCAGATTCCTCTAAGATATGTGGTGTTTAACGTCCCAATACCACCATATGATTATGAGAGACGCCGTAGTGGAGGGCTCCAGAAATTTAGAGCACCTGGGGTTCTTTAACGTGCACCCAAATCTGAGCACACGGGCCTACAACATTTCCGCCTCCAACGGAAATGCAGCCGCCGCAGCCGGGAGCCGAAGCTTCCTCTAAGGGAGACGATGTTTGGGAACGTGCGGTGCACAATACACGCGTATGAGAACACCGAGAAAACGAGAAGGTACCGAAGCTTTCTATCATAAGCAAACTCATCCGACCTTGAGTTCAATCGGAACTTAGACCCTACCAACCTGTGTAGTAATCGTACACATGCGGGTGGCATGGCGTCAAGAGTGCCCTTGAACTGCCCTTGTGAGTTCAAGCGCTGCTTCTTCTCTGCAGATTAAAAAAAAATCTGAGACGTTCAGGCAGTTATTTTATGAGGTGCGTTATCCACGCTCTAAGAAGTCATCCATAATCACTGACGCCATCTCGACGCAAATTAGGCGCCATTTGTACGGGCCACTGGCATGAGCTAATCCAGTTCCCGCGAAGAGTATCAACAGCGGGGTACCAGCGCCAACGACACTGCCACCCTCGGTCTCTCATGGAATTCATAACGATCCCGGGTCTTTGGGTGCAAGTTGCTTTCTTGACTGTTGCGGCCTTGTACAACCGGTCAAAAACTATAGGAGCACGAGGTAAGTCACTCGGTTGACCGGTCTTTCACGCTAACGATAATAAATGTTCCTATCCGTGCGCGTCGTAGTCAAGAAGTCGGCTTAAGCCTCCGGGCCAGACAGTGAACGTAGAGAACACGAGAAAGAGAGAACACGGATGATAAGAGAGCGCATCGAATTACGAGGAGTCAGTCTCGCATATGCGAGCGTCGGGCCTCGTATTGGCTATAGGCGACGGCCGTCTCTTGACAATCCAATCCGTTCCGCTCTCGGAGGTCTGTCTCCCGTCTTCGTGGAAGAGCAGGAACGTCCCGTATGCATAATATCGACCTGACACTGAAAGGGCATGGCGAAAGATCCTCAGGCTGCGAATGGGAGAGAAGGAAGAGTCGCAAGCGCCACGGCTCGTTCATCTTCGCATCCGGCGATCGCCTCCCGTTGCTTCGCGGCGGTCGCTCAACCCTGCTGTAGAGCCAGCACCTC
The DNA here is from genome assembly GCF_043290135.1 of Rhipicephalus microplus. Classification (NCBI taxonomy): domain Eukaryota; kingdom Metazoa; phylum Arthropoda; class Arachnida; order Ixodida; family Ixodidae; genus Rhipicephalus; species Rhipicephalus microplus. The sequence goes on along the minus strand of NW_027464723.1, from coordinate 477,141 downwards.
TCCTCTTCGACAACGACACGAAACATGCTGCTACGTATTACAGTATGCGGCTGCGGTGAATGTGGATCGCACGTGAAAGGTCGGTGGCTGCATTGCGTCACGACGGCTGTGCGTTGAATTAGCAACCGCATTCAGGGGATCAACTACTTGAGCCAGTTTCGGATCCGCCGGACAGGCTGAGATGGCCACCGACGCCCCGCGCTTGCTTGAACGACATGCGATGGGCAGGGGCCTTTGAATCGATGTTCGTGTATACGCGCTTGCTAATGCGTCCTTGGATATGACCGAGCGAGCCGTTTGACCGGGTTGCTCCTCTCGTTCGGGGATTAGTTGTGCCTCTCGGTTGATGGATTAGCGATGTCAGTGGCGCCGGGAAACGAAGTCTTCAGTTATTGAGAGGGTGCGGGCCACGTTAATTCCGCTGCGGACTACCTATGTGTATGTGCATGCTAATAGGAAAGGCGTAAAGCAATACGCGCAAGAGCTATTGTTTTCTCGGAGCTAAAGGGGCGGGCGCATGCGGGGGGGTCTTCAGTAGTGAAAGCCATCCATGCACTGCACGTGACGTCGTGAGAGTGACATTTATTCAAATGACACACAGCGTATATGCGCTCCAGCAAACCATACCTGGGTTAGTTAAGCTGTCTCTTGGACTTCGCCTCTGTTTATGACAAGCTTTGGCGGACTGCGCTGTCTCAATAAAACAAAGAACCCCCAAGTCCTGGCGGTCCAGTACGCCCATGACAGGGCTAGGAGGCTTGACCTCCCAGTCCCAACGTGGGATTAGCCAGGCAGGTGGCTACACCATGTACAGGACGTATAAATAAAGATATTTCCATCCTTCCAAAGAACTGGTATGGGACGATGCCTGCAAGAATCCGGTCACCGGAGCCGATCCCACAAGAGACACGTTTTAGGCTCGCCCACAGGCCACTATAGCGTACTGCCTTGTGTTGCGATTTGTGCTAACGAAGAAATAAAATATAAGGGAGTGCCAGGATGACGAAAGACCAATCCGGTCGACGTTGGTCCCGTCTCAATCTTATTTACGTATCTTTCTCTCGTTTTTTTTTCTCTTATAGAACAACGCGACTTCGTGACTGGAGACGCGATGTCCCTCTCGTCCGATTGTTCTCAGCTGACCGAGCTTTTTTATCTCGCTTTTTTTTGCCCAGTATACACCTCCTTCTTTTCCTTTCTAAAGCGTGCGCACAACAACATAGACAGCCCAGCGTCTTCGGTGAACAAAAGGGGGCGCGAAACGACGCCAGGCCCACGAACCCTGTCGACCGGAAGGCATCGGAAGAACTGGCACAGTCGCACCGAGTCAAGCCGGCCCGTTGTTCCATGTGTAGTTGATGCTCCTGCGCGAAAAGCGCGAAGACAACGTCCACGAAATGGTCTTAGGGACACGCGAGGACGTTTTTTTCTCTCGTGCGCGGGCGCGACTCCACCCCTGTAAAAGAATAGTGCCCTTGATGGCGAGCCATCGCCAGATTCGGGCGGTGCGTCCCAGGTCACACGGCCAACGCCCATGCTATAGAGCAAGTCGCCTATATGGCGCTTCCCATATACCCTTTCTGGCTACTGTGTCCTCACATGAAGGAGAGTCGATGCCTTCGCCAGCGTTAGCGAAGTAAGAACCATACCGGCCATGTGGACTTGACGACCTAGGCATACTACCCCCGCCTCCCCGTGAGAATCGACGCGTTCGAGAAAATCACGAACTGCAAGGGCACGCAGTTTTTAACCACAGCGCTGCCGGAGTCTCCGCGTGTTTGCTGAAACCTTTTGTTGGGCGTTCGAGCGTTGTCAGAAACGAAAGCAAGCACGACTTGAACCGCAGACCTCTTCGGCCTTGGCAGCCGCCCTTCTTTCAAAGGCAAGGTCACGGTCTGGAAGTGTGCCAGACTTTTTGTATGTACACACACGGGCTAGAGCTTCTTTTTTTTTTGTCCTTGCTTGCGTTCGTACTGCCCCTTGCTAAAGAGCTGCTGTTAGGAAAGATCGTGGGAAGCCACCGTGCTCGTTTGAGGTGAGCTTTCACTGCCCACGCAAACGACAACGGAGCTCAGAGGAAAGGACGAGACAAATGGTTAGTGAGAAGATTTCGCACAGCTATTCGTCACAAATTGCAGGTTCGCTCCAGATGGGCTTACATATCGAAGTAAAATTGTATACATTGACGGAGTTTCCGGCTATAGACTATTCTCTCGTTTTGTTTTGTTTTGTGTTGTTGAGTACCAAAGCCGCAAACAAATAAGCGCATCACTGACCGCGACGTTCGTGCTATACTCAACGGGGCACGTAGCCGGAATTTCGGGTAGTCGCAGTGGCGTGGGAGACACAAATTTACGAGCGAAAGTCATGCACTGTTGGGAAAATTAACGAGGGAAATCAACTAGGAGCCTCACTGATAGTTTTAACACCCGCACGCACTGCCGTTCTATACAGAGAAGGGGAGGGGGTAACGCAATGACAGATAACGTGAGAGAATGACAAAGTGCTACGTCACCCTTCCACCCATCCCTGCCATTGACCTTATTTTCGATAGAGTACCTAACCACCCCTGATATACCTCAAGACAATAATAATTGTTCAAGAACGGAGTGCGAAGATCGACATCGGCTTTCTAATAGCTTCACATAAGAACACAAGTAAATGATTTTCTTCACTGTCGTCAGTCGCAACAACCAAAAGAACACAAATAGTTCCCACGATGATTGAGGCAAAGGGATGGTCACTTGCAGAACAAGCGAGCCTGCAGGCCGAGTCGTTCGTTCCTCGTTCAAATAGTCCGTCAATGATGCCAATAATGAAGCAGGGTCGGAAGCCATGTATTTCCTTCGCGTCGACTCAAACGGAAGCTCGCCCTTCACCTCTATTCTCGAGAAACGCGAAACTGCGATCACCCTCGGGAAAGAGAAAACAAAAGGAGGCTCGGGCAACGTATGCACCACGTGTAAGAGTGAACAGAGGCTTACACACAACGTCAATCTCAACTCAGGCCTTCCTTTCCATCAGCGGTGAGCGATCTATCCTCACTCGTAGCTGAAGAGTAAGAGAGAGGGGTGGCTTGAAGATAGCTTGAAGTACCGCCGCGGCGGTGCCGACGCTGGTGATGGTGCAGCGATCCGGGCACGCTTCGCATACAACCATGCCGCTGCTCTCACGTCGTCCAGCGGCTCGCGTCCGTCGGCGTGGCGCAGCAGCTCTGATGGTGGCGCGCCGCGTCTTCGTCTTGATGGATCGTAATTCGACGCGGCCGTGGATTGCGCGCGTACGCGGATTCCCTCCTTCCGCGCGGTTGTTGCAACCACCGCGTCGGAGAAGACCATCTGCTACTGGCGCCGCTGTTTGTTACCCACGGGATCATCGCCTCGCGACCTACAGGGGTGAACGGTCTCTGCTAATGAACTCCGCAATGCATTTCCTTCGCCCCGCCGCGGTGGTCTAGTGGCTAAGGTACTCGGCTGCTGACCCGCAGGTCGCGGGTTCGAATCCCGGCTGCGGCAGCTGCATTTCCGATGGAGGCGGAAATGTTGTAGGCCCGTGTGCTCAGATTTGGGTGCACGTTAAAGAACCCCAGGTGTCGAAATTTTCGGAGCCCTCCACTACGGCGTCTCTCATAATCAAATCGTGGTTTTGGGACGTTAAACCCAACATATCAATCAATGCATTCCCTTCGATTCCTTTTTTTTTATTTACCCCCTTTCTAAACATGGCCTCTCTTTTTTTATATTCTAGATCAAACGGGAACTGCGAAGAATCACTCCTTTCTGCTTTGCATTTACTCGTCAGCTTTGTATGTACATGGAACGTATGTGCCCACGTTCTATCTTCGCTCAACAGCGTGCGCTGCTGTGAAAGCGACACCGAAATTGAACAGCCGGGAACGGTTTTGACAGAGACGTTGAACGGAAAAACATCGGATATAAGTTGAATCCTGACGAAGAGACTATAACAACAACATATTACCAGCTCAATACATTGACAATTTAATTCTGCTTTGAAAAGGCACCCGCCCGGGTGGCATATAACGGTACTCAGCTTCTAACCCGAAACTCGTGGGTTTATTCCAGGTCGTGGCAATCAGATTTCGATGGAGGCGATACGGATAGAGGCCTGCATACAGTGTGACATCAGTGCACGTTAAGGAATGCCAGCTGGTCGAAAATTTCCGGGGCCCTCCACTATATGGTGTGCCTCACGTTTATGTCGTGGTTTGCGCACGTAAAACGGCAGATATTGTTACCACTTCGGAAAGCATCGAAGTGATGTACTTCTAGAGGAAGAGAGCACTAAAGCCCGCGTGCCCATATTTGGGCGCACGTTAAAGAACCCCAGGTGGTCTAAATTTCCGGAGCCCTCCATTAGGAAGTCTCTCGTAATCATATGGCGATTTTGGGACGTTAAACCCCACATGTCAACCAATCAAAATAGCCGTAAATGTACGTGGTTTCACAGGCACGGGGGCCGTAGGTACAGTCGCCGAATTCGGGAAGTTTTCAGTTCGTAGGCAGTTTTTTTTTTTTGACGATGGATAGCCCGGGTGGTGGATCACGTATGCCGAGCATCATGATTTAACTGCACGTATTTATACAGACAGCACACCCAGACAACGCTTCACATATTCCCAGGTAGTTTTACGTGCAAATCGCGAGCCGGATGGAGTGTCGCGGATGGCAGCTTCGATTCGGCCTCTCGTGCACACATGGTTCGCACGGATTCCTCCGCATTCCTCGAGTATAGAGTAGCGCGGGCGTGCAGATTTTTTTCTCGCAGTGCTGGGAACCCGACGGAGGAAGTGTGGTGCCTTCCGGCGAGACCACCCATGAAGTCTGTGATTGCTCTCGCCTTCCTCGTCTCGCTTCGTACTCTTCGGCGAAAGGTGGCCCTGCATGCTTTGCGTAAACATCGGGCGCATCGAGTGGCAATCAGTCCACGTGCGCGTACACGTATACACGAATTGGTGGCGCAATAGCGATCGAACACACACGAGAGTGCCGTTGATGAGCTGACGAGTTCCGGACGAGGTATATGAAGAATGCTCTGCCTCGCCTGTTGCTCTCGATGCAAGGATGGGAAGCTCGTTCGACAGGCTCGCCGAGTGAGTTCGACGTGGGATCGGTAGCGCGGCCGGCCCGGTCTCAATGCGCGACTCGGAAGGAACTTTATCGACGGGCCAGTCGTCGAGGGGCATCTGACTAATTTGTCGTCAATTAGACGAGACGGCGCTGATGGCGAGGGTGCACCGTATCACGTGTCACGTGCCACGCACGATGTGGTACCGGGTATTCTGGTACCAGGTATTCGCACGACGTGGTACCGGGTTAAGAATGGAACACGGGTTACTTGGCTCGGCAGCTTCTGCGTACCAGAAAGCGCGAGAATAATTGAAATAATTTAAGTCAAGTGAAGTTTAACGGTTTAAAAGCAAGGGCATAAACGGTGCCATTGTATCTGTTAGGTTGTTTTTTTTTCTACATCAACAAACTTTGGTCACTTTTCGTTAAGTAATGCGCAAGCTTTTTTTGGCTTATATGTTACGTACGTATAGATGCCGCGCTATATTAGCAACAAAAAAAGAAAAAAAGAGTACGAAAATTTCTTTAACGTAGAGTATATAGTCTGGCTTACTATACATAACGTACATTGATTACATCGCACTTCTTTATACCGTTGCCTGAGAGTAGTCAACCGAGCACGCACTTTGTTAATTCAAGACCCGGTTCTCACTTTCATCTCTCCCCTCTCTAAATCTCTCGTGACTCGTGGTTGCAGCGGGAGATAGAGACTTAAAATGGTTTGAATGCGACCTCATCGTTAGCGTGAATCCCTCATGAAGTATAAAACGGTGCTGCTCGACAACGCGGACAAGTCTTCGTGTGTTTGTTTATATCCATGTTTTCCAGCAGCTATGCGGATATATAAAGATGCGGTTGTCCCGCCGCGGTGGTCTAGTGGCTAAGGTACTCGGCTGCTGATCCGCATGTCGCGGGATCAAATCCCGGCTGCGGCGGCTGCATTTCCGATGGAGGCGGAAATGCTGTAGGCCCGTGTGCTCACATTTAGGTGCACGTTAAAGAACCCCAGGTGGTCTAAATTTCCGGAGCTCTCCACTACGGCGTCTCTCATAATCATATGGTGGTTTTGGGATGTTAAACCCCACATATCAATCAAAGATGCGGTTGTAAACAGGAGCTCGCTCACTGCATCAAAAACTACACAACGCATTCGAAAACTACGCAACGCATGTAAAAACACCGAGACACCGCATTTCCCGCATATCACGCGCAGGTGACGAACTGCAACGTATACTCCGACTTTCGAGAAAACATCGGCACGCCGCAAAGCTCTCACAAAATCTGCGTACGACAGTCGCGCTATAGGTGTACGCAGGTTGCTGTTCTGCTACTCGCTTCGACGTAATCATTTATCCCAACACCCGCTAAGGAGGCATGTAGATGTTGCGACACTCAGGCGGCGCGCTGCAGCGCGCACGTCAAGGAAGCGGCTCGCTGCCAAAACTGACACCGTCCGAAGCATTTGTCGCGCGGTGGAAACGTCGACGGGCATGTCGACGGCGCTGGACACGACGAGGACTGTCCAGCTGTCGCCGCGACTTGCCAACGACATCGAGCATCGCGACGGCTCAAACGCACGACCATGCCTCACGCGATGATACGAGCTCAACTTCGCTCCGCGACGACGCCTTGAAATGTATACGTGCGCAGAAGCAGTAGGCAAAATCTAAAGACACGTAAGGGTGGAACGGTAGCAGAAAGGCCTCTGCGTACAGAGACACGAGCGAACAGCTGCAGATGAATGGCTAGTTTCTAAGTTTAGCCGTGATGTCACGCCATTCTCGCCACCAAACAGATGTTGGCCCAATGCCACGCGGAGTTGACCCCGCTTGACGAGCGACACGGGACGGATCACATGCATCGCTAGCCACGCCCCATTGGACGAGAGGGAGAGAGAAAGGAGACCAGAGGACACCGGTATATGCGGTACTTCGCTTAGACCACCACCCGAAACGGCGAGACACATAACGTCAGGCAATACTCAAGACAGCATGCGACTGCCGCGGAGATTCCTATTGACGCCATCGGGACACATTCGCGTCTTACGCAAACACCATTGCAGAAAGAAGAAGAAAGAAACTCTTTTAAGCGTTGCGAACGTTCGCGGATGTGAAAAAGAAGAGTGAGGCGGATATGAGAAGCTGACGATGAAAGCGAGGATGTATAACGTTGACGCAGCCGCTAAGTGTTCACGGCGCGCACGGTATATAGTGATGTGACCGACCATAGTTGTGAAACCGGCAGCCGATGTATAAGTAAGAAGTCGTGTGCGGAAAGCTGCGGCGCTACAGCACACGTGCGACGCGAGAGGCGTCCCACGCAGATTGGGTCTTTTGCGTAGCTGCAGTTAGTGGCTGCATTGCTTGCTTATTTTTTTTTATTACACAACGTTCTCTTGAAAGCGGGACTCTTATTAGTGAAGACTTTGCGAGAAGGGAACGCGGATGACTTGCTACGATGATTCAGCGCTTATACCGACTGTTTCTTTCTAAATACTGGCTGCTTTCGTAGTTGACATAAGCTTCGAGAAAGTGTACCGCATAATTTTCTTTTCTTTGGAGATGAAATGCTGACCGCAGCTTCATTTCATTTTTTGCAACCGTGTGTAAAGAAAAAAAAAAAGGTGCCGTTTAAACGCAAGCTTCAGCTTATACCCCGAGACATCGCGCAGTTGGATTTCGAAACGCTGCGTAAAGTATTGCGCGTGACTGCCTATACTATTTAATCGTGAACAAGCCGGCGTTGCAAAGACTTGCGAGAGTACAAGGATGTGCGCCGGTTGCATATTACGGTCTGAGAGACTTCGTCTTCTATATATGAAGAGTTCTGCAAAAAACAGCATATGTGTGGACTGTTCCGGCGACCTTCCACGAGGGACTAAAAAGGTTCGGTTAAGGGACCTTAAAAAGCTGGTTATGAAAAGTTGGTCATAACGTGGCAGTTGATATGATTGCCGACTCAGTATACGCCACTAATAACTCGCGATTTGTGAAAGCCACCGATGATTCTTGATCGACGAAACACATAGCATTGAGAGAACACCCGTTTCACTATATACGCGAGCACCGATTCACATCATTTCTTTTTCATCAATACATTTTACCACGCAGCAGTAACTATATATACTATGTGCTCACACCCGCTGCGATGGCTCTGTGGTTATACGGTACTCGGCTGGTGGCGTCAAGGTCGCGGGTTCGATTCTGGCCGCCGCAGTCACATTTCGATGGAGGAGAAATGGCCCGTTATACTGTGCGATGTCAGTGAACCCTAAAGAACGCCATATGGTCTAAATTTCTCCACTACGGCGTCTCTCGTATTCATGTCTTAATTTAGAGACTTAAAATCCCATGTATTATTATTATTATTATTATTATTATTATTATTATAGGCTTAAGAGCAAATATATTCGCGTTCTGCGCATTTGCATACAAAACCATGCATTGTATGTTCTAGGATGTTAATAATATTTGTCTTGACATATGCGTTCATGTACTGATTTTGAAAACAACAACAAACGTGTATATATATATATATATATATATATATATATATATATATATATATATATATATATATATATATATATATATATATATATATATATATATATATATATATATATATATACATACATACATACATACATTTTGTGGGCCCATGTAAAAGACATTAGTTTAACGACTGGACGTATCGTCTTCTAAATATATAACTATATATTCAAATTTCCACCATCGTATTACGAGCGGGTAGGCAGAGATGATTGATGCACGAGATGAAAATTAACCACGTTATTAATAAGGATCATACCACACGAAAGCAGGAAAACAGACTCCATGGGTTGTACAAGAAAAAAAAAGAACTTAACAGATGTTGATAGAAAGCGATAAGTTGTAAGCAAGTGATTGATGGTAACATTTCATTTTCCCAGGCTACTAGGAGTAACCGGAACCACATAAGTGGGCGAATCTCTAATATTACATCACACTCGATAAGCAGCATATCCAGCATCTTTTTTTTTTCTTGGGGTGGGGAGAGAGAGCAGATCATAGTGATTTCACCCCCTCCTCCCACTCCCATCTCCTCTGGCTGTGTCAGAAATCACCCACTAAATAAAAATACAGGCAGAATCTTTAGAGGATACATGCAAACTGATGACTAAATCTGCACTACCGCACATCCATGAGTGCTGTCGTCCTTTCCTTCTAAGGAAGACTTTCGCAGCTCGCAGTACGCCACGTCCGTCAGGGCGGAAGTTTTCTTGAGCGCGCGTACGCACTGCGAATGTTCGTGCAACACGGACCGAGGCCAACGAAAAAAAAAAAGAAGGCAGTCAGGCTGCTTGCCGACCTCGTCCCGTCCTACGCGAGCTCGGGAGAGAGAAAAACTTTCTGGCTCGCAGCAGCATCAGCACTGAACTCGTTTGCAACTGGCGCCAAGGGCAGCGGTGGCGCGGGGGCAGAGCGTTAGCTGTCCCGTGCTCTCCTTTCTATCCTATGACTCTCCATAAGCTGCCGTACGCCGGCGTAGGAGTGAAAATGCGGCCAGGGAACACCTCGGCACCCCCCCTCGCTGGCGCCGACGTCAAGCTGTGAAAGCGTACCACATTCACCACCGCTGTGGCCACGTTCGGTGTTACGCTGCGCGCCCTGTATGGGCCACAGCGAAGACACGGATTAGTGGAGGAAAAAAGTCTTAATCGGGAGAAAAGAAACAACAGGACTACGTGTTAGCCAGAAGAGTGCGTATCGGCCAGCGCACGAATACCCCAAAAAGAGACAAGACTTGTATAGGCGACTCTGTGGACTTTCCCCGAGCCTGTAGCCTATCACTGGCTCGGTCACTATCTTAATGCTTGAAACCACTGCAAGCAAGAACAATAATCTTGTTTCAGTCACGTGGTCATGCTCAGCAAAAAAAAAAACCATAAATAAATAAATAAATAACACTGAGCAGCTGGACCACAGGAATGCCGCGTTCCTCAGCTACGACCCTGAATTTCAGGCCACAACCATCGAGAGAGCTGAAGAAGTCGTCCATGTGTAAGGGCTTGTGGCCACCTAACCATATAGCCACCCACCTTTAATATATTGTTGCAGGTATATAGCACAGGTGTACAACTGTTTCTAAAGACCATAGCTTCAAAATTCAGCTAGTCCTTAATCGCATTTCTTTTATATGCTGTGCAATGTCTTATATTGCACATTTATTTTCAACAACTGTGCAATGTCTTACGTCTATGGCGGAAATGATTCCGTGGGCGAGAATATATTGGATAGGCTGAACCACTTCAAGCATGCCGTTGGTTGATTCCCGCAAATTACTTTTACTTTTTAGGCCAAAGGACTACGTAATTTTCGAATGCTCACTGAACTTCCACGGTTCCGAAGCATACTTAATTCCGCACTGCAATCTTATGTGCTTCGAACGTCGCTCGACGTGATAACGAAAGGATATCTGTATGATAACGAAAAAATATCCAGCGTCGACAACTACCAGTTTCCTCGAAAACACAGCACAGAAGAAAAAAAAAAACACAAGTATGCGGGTGAATTAAGACAACGTACGAAAAACGAGACGCCAACAGCGAGAGCGGGAACGACGATTAAAAAAAACGTTCTTGCGCAACGTTGAATAACTTTACTCTTACTTAAACGCTTACGCACCGTATTCTACATTGTAATAAAGGACCAGACGGCAAATCGCAGCCTGCCAGCTCGACTTTCTCTTCCGGCATGAGCGAGGGAGATGCGACATTATAGATGGTGCCCGTGAAAAAAATACAAATAAACGAAGGAACGTAACACGGACGCCCTAAAACGTCCGATAACGGGAGCGCGCGTAACAACGGGGCTGCCTTTAATTATCGGGCCCGACGCAGGGTGCCCAGGTAGCCTTCGCTTCCTTCCTACTGCGTGCGTATAGGGGAACACGTATAAACACGCAAGAGGCCCAGCCCTATGTATGCGGCACGGCTGTAAGAAGGAGGGTGCGCTTCGCTATAGCCCTATACGGTATCTCAATTCGAGATCACCTAAGCACCCGTCGCATATACGCACAGCCACTGTGCGAAATACCTTCGTTCGTGAAGGTACATGAGAAACGGAACAAAACAGAGACAAATGAGCAACAAACATAGTCGGCGATTAAGAGCGCGTGCTTGGTCCAAGGACGCGACGACGCTAAGCGGGGTTGCATGCTGAGCGAGAGACGTACCCCCAAACAATGGGGCACAGCCGAGCACGCAGGGGCCGTCGATCGGGATCCCGGCCCCGCCCCGCCGAGGTGGTCTAGTGGCTAAGGCACTCGGCTGCTGACCCACAGGATGCGGGTTCGAATCCCGGCTGCGGCGGCTGCATTTCCGATGGAGGCAGAAATGTTGTAGGCCTGTGTGCTCAGATTTGGGTGCACGTTAAAGAACCCCAGGTGGTCGAAATTCCCGGAGCCCTCCACTACGGCGTCTCTCATAATCATGTGGTGGTTTTGGGACGTTAAACCCCACATATCAATCAATCATCAGGGATCCCGGCCGCGCTGTTCCTGCATAAGGTTGTTTGCCCGTACGCAAAGGTATACGACGGCGACGTTCGATAATACCGGGCGCAACGTCATGCATTGCCGAGAAACATGTCGGAATTTAAGTATAGGAATAACACTTCGACGTCTGTGTTTCAAAGGATGACGACGAAGTGTGGATGTCAAAGTCAACGCTGTCAGCTAGGTGATCGTCAGGGTGATGATCGAATGGTCTCCTTGTGGAAACATCGACTTCAGCAAGATCATTTCAGAATTGTTAGTGAGTGTACATGTCACTGTGTGATGCTCCGAAAAATCGCAGTTTCGGCAGCACGACGAAGCAATGAATGCGAGAGCAACCCATCGGACTGTTATACAAAGTAAGTCTAAGAGATTTAGGAGCCATGCGAAATGTAGTGAACGCGGTCGGTAACGTTTTTTCGCCGGTGTTTGTCCGGCGTTTCCTTCCATGGCTTCGGTTGACGTCAATGATACCGGTGACGGTAACGAAAAATACAGTTCCAATGCACTTCACCAAGACGTCCACTTCAGATTATCTCAGACATTGCAATGTGGGAGTCGATTTCAGAAGTAGCTGGGTGGTGGTAGAAGCTTGCAAGCTTGATTGTTCCTTGATATATGGCTCCCACACACCACGGGAGATTATTGCCTAGTTCCACCTGCATCGGTGGAACTAGTCTCATTTTTTGTTCTGCATGACCACAAGCGAGACATGAAAGCTTTCTTCAAGTACGTTTCTGTTAGTGAGATGGATGCTGTTAGTGAGATGGATACTGTTAGTGAGATGAATGGGCTGTTAGTGAGATGGACACTATGAGCACCACGGCCAACTTGATTAACGCAGCGCACTGAGGAGTTAGGGGTGACTAGTTCGAATCTCCACTGGGTGCCTTGGATTTTTTCCTTCTGTTGTATTTTTCTTTGTGCCTTTCAGATATATATATGCATACGTATACATATCCGGGACATGACGGCAACGGCGAAAATCAACCGAGAGTGTCCATATAACTGCCATCTGAATTAGAAGTAAGAAAACTGTGGGTGGGCAAACTAAATGAACCATGAACAAGAAAAAGAAAACGAAAAAAGGAAAAGAAAAAGAGGGATGGTATTTAGCATTCATGGCTATAATTATCAACCTCACTACGCCAAATACATAAATGTCGCATTTTGACACAATATGACTTACCTGTTGACATTAACTTCAGGGTCGTTTTCGTCTTAAAGCATCCGAATGCCAAGCACGCTGCATGCGAACGCATTTGCGATAAACCGTTCTCACTTCGAGTTAGCATCTAAAAATGCGTCCGCCAGTAAAGACAAACTCTCCGACGCAGCGGGACACTAAACGGGAAACTGCGTGAGAATAAATACCCTGACTCGCACAGAGCCCACACACACACATTTATTTTGACCGCCAGCCGTCCGACCCAGAGCTTGGCGTGACCCAGGACACACAGCGTTGATTACTGCGAGCCGTCCGCCTTAAACGTCCGTGAACTCACGTCGATTAGCACTCGTGATAATGTTCTCCGTGCGAACTCGGCCTCCTCAGCTGCAGAGCCACACGCGTATACACTGCCCCAGAGTCGCACGAAATGCGCCTACTCGCTCTGATTTGCTGGCCGCGGCAATGGCATCCCAACCCGTGACCTTGAAGAACAAAGCGGCCTACAGCCCTTAAACTACGTTCTCCGTAGCGGCTCAAAGAGAACGCGGTCGCGAGGCGGCGCTGTATACAGCGTCCGAAAGTGCGTGAATTGGTCCATCGCGGATCCGCGTTAAAGCGGGCGAAGTGCTTCCGTATAAACGTAGCATGCTTTACAGAGATGAGCCGCCGCGGCGTTCAGGCCCGTACAATGCCAACGGGAGTGGCGGCGGCTATGAGGCGCTGCCTCCTTATTAACTCCGTGCGCCGGGCCGGCCGTGTTCTGACAATTAAGCGGTTCAAGCAACCGCGGAGCTTCTGAAGAAGATAGCCCACCTAGTTCTTCTTCTTCTATATAACGGTGCTTCCGCGCAGTCAGTCTTTCGCATCTTCTTCATTGTCTAGGAGAGCGTGGAGAGGCGGCTTACCCAGTGCAGCGCTTGAAGCTCGGAAGAAGAAGGCTTTTGTCTTCGCTGGCAGGTCTATAAGTCAGGAAGGGTGAGGAAGAGTGAGCGCCCCGGTGCCTGGCGCGCAGATCGCGATGGGGTAAGCCCGGTCGCCTGGCTCTTATGCCGGCGTATCCGGGGCGAAAGTTCACGCCTTCTGGATAGACGCGTAGAAAAAGTGACACGCTGAAGGCGCGTGTCAATGTCCACCTCGTGCAGGGAGGTGAAGAAGAGGCTGACTAGGGGGTAGTGGTTTTGAAACAGGAGAAAAGAAGAGAGAAGTGGGCGCCGCAACTGTCTGCAGCTAAGTGCGACACCTCAGCAGTATACCTCACGAGGGGGATAAGGAGATATCAAAAAGCATAGAGTAAGCAGTATTGAGAAAAGAAAAAAAGACTGGGACACGGCCGAAGAAGTCCGACGACGGGGCACTACTCGACGAGAGCTTCACGGGGTCAGGAGATCGGACGCCCGCACATAATAGAAAGATCGTTTACGCATGCGACGAAGAAAGAGGCGCTACACTGAAGCATCATGGCCTTGTAACGGTAATATTCGCAGTAATTACTGATGACGCCGGCAGAACACAGCGACAATATTCAGCACAAAACGTCTAAAAAATTCGCTGGTTGGTTGTCTTGTTCAATACCCTACAGTTCCTCACGGGCAACACAAACGCAAGTTTTCAGTGAAAGGGAAATACGAGTTGTCTCCCTAACACGTAATAAAAATGAGAAAGCGGTCATTTTGGTCAGATGAAGAAATGTCACTATCGAAAAAGGTAAATTTAGGTTAGGAAAAGAGACAAGCACATGCTTGATTCTAATTATATACTAATGTTTCGCGGTGCCTCGGTTGAATGGCGTGTCATTTTAGATTGCATCCGTACTTCAGCGGCAAAGCGACGATGTATGCTGTTCGCATTGCGCGCCCGAAAATTCGAAGCATCATTGAATGAACTTGAATCACGGCCTTTATACATTACACACCAAACGGGAGTGGTTGTGGTAACCTTCTTGTTAACTAACATGTTTTTATAAGCACTGGAACTGCAAAATTAACGTTATATCGGCAAAGCTCTTGTTTGCCAACTCCTGCCCCCCCCCCCCCTCCAAAAATAAAAACAATTTTCAAGAGACACTTTCTTAAATGAGTGCCAGGACAAAGTATAAGGAATTGAACGTTGTTTATGTTGTATACAATACGTTCACCAGTTAAAGTTGTCTATCTATCACTTAAGGCGCAGTAATACACAGTTACACATGAAAATAAAATACTGGACGTCGCGCAGCTGGGTGCTCCCACCTAAGCAGGTTTCCCATGCGCACAGCCATCATCGAAGCTTCCTCGTACAGTGTCAGGAATTTTTTTAATACACTTCAATGCACCGCAGCGGATGTCTGAATAAAGTAGCAGGTCAAACAACACGCCAAACAGCGCAATATCGAACAAGATTCACGGGCACGCGTTCAAAAATAAGCCGAGGCTCCTTAAAAAAAGAAACGAAACAGTCGACTTAAGAAGAGATTGATTGATTGATTTGTGGGGTTTAACGTCCCAAAACCCCCGTATGATTATGAGAGACGCCGTAGTGGAGGGCTCCGGAAATTTAGACCACCTGGGGTTCTTTAACGTGCACCCAAATCTGAGTACACGGGCCTACAACATTTCCGCCTCCATCGGAAATGCAGCCGCCGCAGCCGGGAATCGAACCCGCGACCTGCGGGTCAGCAGCCGAGTACCTTAGCCACTAGACCACCGCGGCGGGGCGACTTTAAGAAGAGAAGCCAAAAGAAAGAAAGAACGCACACATTCGCCTTGCCTCCCTATATAAAGGGCATCTGCACGGATCCTTATCGAAAGCTTCCAATCGACAGCAGCCGGTCTTAGAGCTCTCCTTCATTTGCACGATTCCTCAGTTCGCTTAATATGCATGCAGTTCCTACTGGAAGTATCCATCGGAATAGTGGCGAGATTGCACCGAGAACAGTCGGGCAACTCTTAAGACGGCAGTCGCCACGACTTCGGATGGCAAGGTGTACGTCCGGACGGCATACAAAAGATTTGCGGGCAGCGGCTGCAGAGCGTCCGTGCTTGCCGTACAATAGCCTCGCCACAACGCCGCTCGCTGGAAGCTGAGCCAAGCGTTTCTTGGGATTCCGGGCACGCTCCGTTTCCATGTTATAAACGGATACGATTCCTGCCATGCCCTCGACTGGCTGGAAAGTCCTATTTTTTTCCCTTGCCTATAGAGAAAGAGAGAATGTGTTGAGAGGGAGATGGAAAAAACAAAGAAACGCTGAGTGACGGAGAAATCTTAGAGTCCCGTTATGCTAATCAGCATGCGCGTCACACGGAGTGTTGGTGCGTGCGCGCGCATGTGGGAAACGTGGGCTTCGGAGATGTCGCGATAGATATGGGAATTGCGCAAGATTGAAACGACGAGATCCCCACATATACGTTCTTTAGATTCTTTTCTTCGCTGCGTGTATGTATGACTTTGCTTTGTTCGTCTTTCAATCCTCGCTGTCACCTTCGCATTGTTATTGTCGCCGAAGAAATCGGCGGCGGCGTCATGATTGATTGATTTTTGGGGTTCAACGTCCCAAAACCACCATTTGATTATGAGAGAAGCCGTAGTGGAGGGCTCCGGAAATTTTGACCACCTGGGGTTCTTTAACGTGCACCCAAATCTGAGTACACGGGTCTACAACAATTCCGCCTCCATCGGAAATGGCGGCGTCATGCCGTGATGGGGGGAAGGAGCCTGTTTTGTCATCGCGCCTCTCAAGAGCCTTCGTCGGCTCAAAGGCAGCCAGCGGGAGCGGTTATTATACTGTTTATTGCTGCGTCCTTGTTCGTACGGCGCGGTGTGCATCCTCCCGTTGCGTGCCCGCTATACCTTATACATTGTCCGGGTTATCCTTCGACGCATGTGCGTGTTTGTAGGCTTGTGCTTTGTGTTTACGCATTGCGGCATATCTGTTTGTACGTGCGGTTGTGTTTTCGTAAACGTATGTACGGCCGCCCAAATCTCTAACTATCGTGCTCAGCGGCGACTTGTCTGTCTGTCAACGCCATATATGATGGTGCGAAGCTGCAAAACACATTGTTCTTTTGTCATGTGCTTGCTGGCCATGCACTTGCTCTCACTCTTTTTGGAACTTAATTTAGTCGTATGGATGAGATTCACATCAAAAACTGCCACTCGTGCCGTGGTGTTCAATATTTGGGAAACCGTACGACCATGCGCTGGGAGTGTATGTGCGGGCATGCATGCTATTTTCACGTTCAAATGGAGAATGGGTAAATGACAAACCAGGACAAAAAAAAAACAGGCAAAAGAAGAAGGTCACTTCATTATTTACAATAGTAAAAAAAACAACGCACGTGAGCTCTCTCATATACGTAGATAGGTACAGAAAAGGGGAAAAAAATGGAGATGCTGGCTTGTTTGTATATACGTGGTGCAATCGCGCCCGACGCAGTTTCACAGGGATATATTTAGCGGCGCGCTGTAATCATAACAACCGTTCCCAGAGATGAGCACTGGAAAATCAGCTAGACAAAGATAAATTAAGGCAAGCTCGCGGTATCTTTTGTGCGGCTCCCTGCCATTGTTCGCACGGGCGCTCATAATTGGGTGTTCGGGCTGTACAAGAATAAAAGATTTTCGTTTCGTTTATTCCCCTTCCTCTTAAATCAGATACCGTGTATACGCGCATATAGGGACCGGCCAGTCGAGAGAGAGGAATCCAAGTATACGTGTGTACTCGTCGCTTCGAGCACGAATGAAAATCGGAGTTCGGACTACACTGTACCCGCGAAGGCTGCGTCTCGCTGTCAGGAAACTATGCCTGATATGGCAGATTGGCAGTATCATTGTTTTGGTTTCATGACTTGTGATTTCGTTGATGTAAATAGATGTACTGAGTAGCATTGCCTTGGAGGCTGCGTTTAAAAGAAATGTTACTTCAACAAACCTAGGTAACCTTACCTTCTTTTTTTTTTCTCGTGATGAACTTTTAAAGTTTGGCCAATGAAAACGTTCAGCAAGGGGACCGTTACGGCTTCTTCAATGCTGAGAGTTAAGCACTTGGTCGCGAGGAGTAGCTCAGTCTTGCCGGAAAACATGCGACTGCTGACATGCTGTTTTAGGTGTATATATAGAGTGATGAATAGATTGATAAATTCCAGACAAGTGAATGAGAAAATTCGTTTTTAAATTAGGCGTTCGAGAAATCATGCCTTTGTTAAATGTAAATGCGCGCGTTCCCTGCCGTGTAGTATACTATATTGTCGCAGTGCAGCGCGAACCAAAGGCAGATAAACGTATAAACGTTCACACAGCGACTCTCAGCAGCCGAACAGCAAGATCGCCTTCTTTTATCTTCAATCAGCCAGAGCTCCACTACCCGGTGTCCGCCAAATCTCCTTATTGTTGTTTTGGTCCAACAGTACACACGCGTCATTTGCCCCCCCTCTTAATGAGCATCGCCCCGATGCTAAACGAGTAGTGCAGTTTTTTTTTGTCTGTTCTTTAAGAAGTGCCTTGCGCAGTCACTACCTTTCATAAGGCAATATGTATACTCACATGTAAAGGTCTCTTAAGAATCTCTGTTAAATTTGTTTCGCGCAGCTCGATGTTATTGCACACCCCGCTCATCCCCTTCGAAGCAGTGCAAAATACATGCTTAACAAAACAAGTAAAGAAGTAAGCTGCCAAGAACGTTGCTCGCATGATTCTTCCCAAATCAAGTCCTTCCAAATGAACTGCCTCTACGGCTAATGAGAACAGCGATGTTTCTGCGCTATCTCGAAGCCGATCGACGCAATATCCTTCCGGTGTAAGGATAATCAGCACGAAAGAAGACCCATAAGCATCCCCCCCCCCCCCCCGACCACTGACCAACGGCTTGTGTATCAAGGAAGCAGTCGGCGCTCTTGAACGGAGCTCGCCGAAAGTGATGAATTGGCCAGATAATGAAGGTCAGCTCTGAAGGCCGCTTAACATGCCAACCCCCAACGAACGTACCACGAACTCACGTACGACCACGCGAGTGAAAGGGTTGAAGGTATACTCCGCGAGGGGGCGCCTCGGATGATGAGTGCTCTTGCGTATACGAGTGTTCAAGGTAGCGAAGCATATAAACATGCAAGGCCGCGGATAGCGGGCACATAAGGGCACGACGAGGGCTAGTTTAGGTTCACGCCCACCAAGATCGAAGAGCCGAAAACAAGCGAAAGCGCTATACGAAGCTGCTTTACTCGCACCGGCAAACACCACTGACGAGCGCACGCACAGGTATACGTGAAATATGAGTGAAAAATGAGTTTGCACGACTAATCAAGGTCGGATCTATCAAGAAGAGCCCCGCAAGAAAGCACGTCCATTCATTCTGGGCACCCGGAAAAGGCTGGTCAGCGTTGCATATCAGAGGCGGGTGCGGTGTGGATGGTGTATACCCGACGTCAATGAGAACGTTTGCCGCATTTTTCATAGCTTGCGCAGGTGTTAGTACTTAGTTGCTGCTAAAATACATCACAGGACGCAGGTTTGCACAATGAATGTAAATGTGATCTCGGTGAAAGGCATGGCGATAGTACAATAAATTTTGTTTTACCTAAATATACAATCGGGGGGAACAACTGCAGCCTGGCCCCGCTAGCGTTACGCAATGTATTTCCACGGGCCCATTATATACTTTTATAGATTCTGTAGGCAGTCTGCAGCTTACGTTCCTAAGGACTGTCACACTTTAGAAGTGTGGTACTCAACTGAAACTCTATTAAAGTATGATAAATATTCATTATTATTGATAATTAATTCAAGAAGCTCCACAGAAATCATTTGTTGGTCTGCAAATTTTGCTAGCGGCATCATGTTAAATTCCCCCTCCTCTCAGTTTTATCAAGGAGAGCTACGTCTTAAGAAAGTATTGTTCGTAATACACAAAGAACCAAGAAAAAAGAGCGGGGGGGGGGAGAATGTCTATTAATAAGGCCGAACCAGACAGCGTCATGGCTGGATGGACGCTTGGAGTAAGCACCCATTGCTAAACATGGAATGTCGTCAACGTATCGACAAGATGGACTTCGATGCCGCCTTGACGAAGACGAGTCCACTTGTCTCAACTTTGGCTGCAGGTAGTACATTCCCCGTTCGACCATTTCTAGCCGGTGTTGATGCATCCGCGAACTCAACAAATATCCGAGAACGGTATTACCGACTGAGTATAAAGGTTCTCTCTCTACAAGAAATTCGGCGGAAGTTCTGCAACGACCGCAAGGAGAGGTGCAGCAGCTGTGGGCGAACGCGTGGGCGTGTGCTCTCACGTCCGACGTATACTTACGGCGGCGAAGAGCAAGCACGGCTGGGAGGCGTCCGCGCCGCCACCACCGCCGAGGCATGTGTTTTCATCGCATCCTCCCGTGACGCTGTAGCTAAGCGGTGGTGGCGCAACAGTGCGCCTTTTTTGTATAGAAAGCGAAAGGTGTTTGGCGCGCGCGGTGTCAAGGTCGTCGGTGCGACCACCAAGGCGCAACGCGATCCGGCTGCGGACGCTGGGCTCCCCTCTATTTTTTTTTCTTTAATTTGCGCCTCGCGAGCTTCCGCTTTCGCTAATGATTATACGCTATACGCATAACGCAACCTTGCCCCTCACATCTGCCGCGCCGAAATGCAAGTACCGGGAAAAATAAAAAAAAAACAACAGAGAAGGAATGAAGGAAAGAAAAGTTTGGATCGCCGCAAATTAACGTCCGACTCATCAAGCCCTCTCGCTTTCGTAATGAAAAACAAGTTCGTTCGGTAGTCAGCCTGAGGCCGGGACCCAGAATAAATGTAGATAGGACATCGGGTTAGCACGCGCGTCTACTCGGTCGGAACGACTAAGCACCCGTAAACATCGCCGAACTTTGATCCGAAGTTGTGAGTTCTGTGTTTGCTTCTTCTCCTGCCATATCAGGGCAGATCGTGCAAGGCCTCCGAGCGCGAAGTATGACGTAGGTGTATGCATGCCCTAAAAGGTAAGGTATGTAGTCCTTGCCCAAGCGGCGATGCGTTTAAAAACACGTCTTGCCCGCTAATATTAGTTTCGGAGCCTTGATCCAAAAAACTATCCTCCTTTACGTGTTATTTACTTTTAACTATCTTCACCACACACACAATCACGCTATATCACTCTGTTCGTTCTCATTTCTTTGCATCGCGCCTCTAATTAGCAACTGTCATCCAAGAACTTGACGCGGAGGTGTTTACAGGGCTACATGTGTAGCTAAAGCTCGTTTCGTATTTGATAAGATAAGCTCTTCTCATATAGCTGTTTTAACGAGCTTGTGAAAACTCTTTTTTTTCCTCGTTAGTATATCGTTACAGCACAAACAACCGGCTAAATTAAATCTGTCCTTTGCTTAGCACATGTCTTTGCAGGTTTTGGAGAACTCAGCCAAATGCAGGCGTGCTTAAAGCTTCCTGTGCGCTCCAGTGAAGTAGCTCGGCCATTAAAATTCCTCTCCTCTCCATTACCACGGCGCTGCCTCTACTTAACTCCTAATGTTCCACGTGGAATGCGCAATGACAGACTATATACGCACGTGTACGTTTCTCGGCATTTGTCGATGTACGGGTGAAAAAGAAGGGGAGGGGAGGGGGGGGGCACATTACGTAACCGAAAGCAACATTCCTTGAGTATAAAAACGAACAGTCTTTGCGATGAAACAGACGGGAAAGACTACCAAGGACGACGTTATTGGCGTACGTGAGAGAGAGAGAGAGAGAGAGAGAGAGATGAAGAGAGAGAGAGAGAAATAATTGGTTGAAGAGTAATATACGTGACTAGCTAATTCAAGTACGTATAAATATTCGTTTTAATGCTACACATTGTAGCGAACTCAGAAGGAGGAAAGTGGGGGAGGGGGGCAAGATTTCACAGAATAACAGGCACATCGATAGATAGATGAGCTTTCCTTTCGTCTTGCGTTCCACGATGTGGTAAAAGGCTGCACGTAGCTTACCATTTCTGTCTCAGCTCCTTATCAATGTGCGGCTGTAGCAGCTATGCATTCCCTCTTCTTTGCGTTGCTTGACGTGAGTTATAAGCTCGCCTCGCAAATGTGCTCACCTTACAGCCACGTGCAGCCACGTCACGTGAGCCAGTACAATCCATTGCAGCAGCGATATCACATGACTATGATTTTGACTTTCTTCGGCGAGGCGCGACCCACGCGTCATAATACACTACATGACATTGACATCATCACCAGGCCGCCACGATGGCCTAGTGATTATACGGTGCTCCCTTGCAGACCCGAAAGAAGTGGGTTCAGTGGCACCCAGAAATTTCTTTCGGGAATCGGGGGCTTCAAGCATCATTTGTGCGTGTTCGCATGTGTGTTTGCATTTGTACGTGTGTATAGTTGCGCATGCAAAAGTAAGATGAAACAAAATTCCTGAACGCGAATCCTCACATCCCTCCTTGGCTACGCAGCACGCAGGTTCGATGCCAGCCGCGACGGTCGCATTTTGATGGATGCGATATACTAGAGGCCTGTGCACTGTGCAATATCAGCGCACGCATGCTAAAGAACTCCACGAGGTGGCCAAATTATCCGGAGCCCTCGACAACGCCGCGTTTCTTAGTCTGACTTGCTTCGGAATACTGTCCCCCGTATTCACAAACGCTCCTCCACTCGACTTCCACTCTTCACTTGACAGAGTTGAGCACTGCGCCACCGCTCGGCTGAACATGACGCTGCGCTACTCAAGAATCGCAGCAGATTATCGCCGATACGCAGTGACTCTCCGTGCCTAGAGACGGCGCTCCCATCGGCTTTCTCATGTTTAGGTGAAGCGTTGAGTGAAGGGACGTTCTAGAATACGAGGGTAAGCTCCATAAACAAATCACCACGATCATAATCATCACCCGGTATACACCCGGGGCAGAAGCAGGCGCTGAACGCGCGCCTTCTGCCGGCGAGCTCGAGAACGAAACGTGCGCCAGCAGCAGTCGTAGCCGCAGCCCGATCATTTTCTCCGCTCCGTAAGTGGCCACAGCTCTTCCCGCTGCGGCGGCAGTGCACGCGTGCTAGCACAGCGGGTTGGCGGGCTGCCTTGCCTGCACCGCAGAGGGCGCCCCCAGTATCTGGGTTAATGGCGACGCCCGCCCGCCCAGTTACAAAACGCGCGTTGCCGGCATGCCGCTTCTGCTGCGCGACCCTTCTCTCGGAAACAGGGAGAGCAGAGGCACACTCCGTACAAACCGAGGCGCATGCAGTCGGCAGCGTCGTGTCCTTTCGGGTCCCGCCCAACGGAAAGATAGGAAGCTCATTATGCCTCCTATATATCAAAGCACCGGCGGTGGCGGCGTTGAGGGGTGTGCGACCAAAACACGGCCGCCTGTTGCTGCTGCATGTTGTTACCTGTGGTTGTTTTCGTACCCTCCCTTCTCGCGCACGGGCTGTAGGCCTTGCGCAACTTCACGAAGACGAAGAAATTTATAGCGCTGTTTGTACAAGTGAACGGGAGAGAGAGAGAGAGAGTTTCGGGACATTAAGAAAATTGCGAAGATTGCCGTTCAGCTGTGGAGTGATTAGCAGTGCTACTTGCGGCGCGAGCGGAAGCGGGGGAATGAACGACGAAGCTTAAACGGCGTAACTCGAACAACCGGAGTAAATTTGGCCCGCTATGTCGATGAAGTATCTACTATGACGCGAAATTACGGAGTTACGTGTGCCCCTTCTTTCTGTTGGCATAGTTTAGCGAGTTGTGCACGATTCTTCAACGTTGCACTGTTCCGTCTCATTTTTTTTTGGGGGGGGGGGGGGGTTCGTTTGTTTTTTCTCTTACTAAAAACCTCCTCATAAAATCGACGCGGCTGGAACAGAGAAGCAAATCGAGGGAGGCGAACGCATTGCTGATGAACTTCAACTCTTCTTATTTGTGTCAAATTGTATCTATAAGCCACGCTCGTTAAGGCTTAGAACTTTTGCCCTCTCTACAGCTTTGTCTCACTATAGGTTCTCGTCAGGAATCACATGGGGCTCCGTATAGCCGTTCCACCGATCCGACGCGTTTACACCAATATCGTATTGAACACTCATAGGACGTATTCCGTCGTATGTGCGTCGTATGTACACGCAAACACACACACACACACACACACACACACACACACACACACACACACACACACACACACACACACACTATCTATCTATCTATCTATCTATCCATCTATCTATCTATCTATCTATCTATCTATCTATCTATCTATCTATCTATCTATCTATCTATCTATCTATCTATCTATCTATCTATCTATCTATCTATCTATCTATCTATCTATCTATCTATCTATCTATCTATCTACGGTGGTTGCCAAAATTGAAACACTGTAGCACGAGAATATAAAAAAAAAACTAAGCGAATTGCAAGACTCGAACGGTGGACAGCATACAAAGTTACGCCATCGTAGCTGCTCTTGAAGAGTACGACGACGACGACGATGAACTTTGCCACGCGCTACATAGACGAGCGACAAAACAAGAGACGAATCACATCGAGCTGTCCCGATAATCCTTCTTTCACCGTCTCAATTAATGGTCGCGCAATTTGAGGATTTTGACAGATGAGTAATTTCTCGACGGGGAACGGTGCCACGCCGTCGTGGGAAGGCATGTAAGTTCTACACACTCTGTTTCATTTGCTCTCTGTGTTTTTTAGTTTTTTATCTTCCCGATTTAAGGCTCACGCGCGGTCTCGAAGCGAGCGTGATTTAGTGCCACCAGGCGCGCGACACTCGGCCATTGGGACGCAAGATGTAAACCTTGCGAGCTTGAGCAAACACGACGTCAGCAAAAGGCGGACTCGATTCCAAGTAAATGTGGGCGAGTGGGCCAACACGCCTGCAGTCTCGGCAGCGTCCGAATCGCCTACGGCAATCCTATTTTCTTTTTCTCCTTTTCTTTAACCCGTACCCGCATGCCCGTTCGCTCTCTTGCACATCGCATAGCGTAGGCCACGCGAGGCACACGGACACGCTTTCGCAGGGTGGACAGATTTATTGACCGGGCGCAAACACAACCTGGATTTCCTACCGACGCATCCATCGCGAATAAGGCGGTAGGAGGCTCCGAGGCGCATATATACCGTATGTATGCACGTACAGCACCCTCACTCACCGAGCGAGCAGGGGCGTCATATGGACACAGGACTAGAAGCCGTCTTGTGGCTTTTCGTCGGCGCTGTCATCTGTAGTTCGTACGGGTACGAAAATGAAGTTTAAAGCTCAAGTTCTGGGGCCTAGCCAAAAATGTTTCTCGGAAGAGGAATCACCACATGCCCATGAGCGGTAAATTCAATTGGTTGCATTGACAAAATAGCCCGACTCAGTAATTGAAAAAAAGCTTATTCAAAAACATCACCAAGGACAGAATGTGTGCACAGGAATTGTGAAGTCAGTGGTGTTATTAACGGATACATGCATAACGAGCCGAGGATAAGTTTTTGCGTTAGCAGGTAAGCCATAAGGCTGACACGTGAAACCCGTGTTCAAAAAAAAGGTGCGCCTTTTTGGGTGACTAAATACGGTATACTGAGAAAATGGAGAGTCTGGGCGAAAGTGCACCTCAGTGCAGGTAAACATACCTGGACGCTCAGGAAAAAAAGAAGGGTGGGGTAGCGGAGGCTTATAGGGGGCTATGCAGACAAGACTATATAGCAGACGACGTTCAGACGACCTTACGAGCATGCGCGTAAAAAGGCTTGCAATGCAACGAGCTGTTCATGTGGGTCGTTCGGTGGGTCGACACCGGCGCCAGTATTTTCTGAATTTAGGCGCATATAAATAAAGCACGTCTGTGTATACGCACGTGCGGGCTTCTCCTTTACACAGGCTGTATGCGCAGGGTGCGCTGAGCAATTTAGCCCGCTTTACCAGCGGGCTTGGCTCGGCTATATACTTTAGCCGGAGAAAGAAGTCAGGCCGCTCTGCCTGACTCTTCTTCTTGCAGAGATGGCGCCGCGGTTTGATGCATGGCTGGACCTCACGTATAGGTGAACGCAGCATCCCGGAGATGCTTGAGTCATTTATTGAATACGCCCTGTAGAGAGATTGAGCGAGAGAGAGTGATGAGGCGAAATGATCAGCTAAGAAGGCGATGGAATAGACGCCTATGCAGGAGAGAAGGTAATGGAAAGAGATTGGAGGGGGGGGAGGCTATAGTACACACAGCACAAGGGTCCTTTTGCGTAATACGGATGCCTTTTGCGGGCCTGATGCCGCGCTCAACATAACCTTAGACCGCTCTGCTTCGAGCCTGCTTCAGGGGTTGTTGTTCCGATTCGGGACGTCCCACAGAGAGCACGCCACACTGCCATGCGCGGTCCGGATATTCTGGTGGCGCGTGCATCCTTAACGCGGCGCCAGCGCACACTTTATGATCTTCCTGTATTTATCGCTCTTTCGTTTGGTCCCCTCATGCGCTGCTTCCATCTTTGCATCTCTCTTCATACGAAGCGATGTTTTTTTTTTTTTTGTTTTGCGCATGTGTCGGTTCCTCGACTCTCGAACGTTTGTCTTAAATCCCAAATCGCCGCGGTGCGTGCAAGCTCGGACATGCGATGCATACGTAAATTTTTATTTCTTCTTCTTCTTGTTTTCAATGTTTTTGCTACATTTCCAGCTCCTTATCTTTGCGCGCGCTGACCATACACGTTCCCTTAGCTGACAAGGTCACCGCTGCGTTCATCCACTATGCAAAACCACGAGGCAAGAAAGGGGTTATACATTATCCGTAAAGCGCATCGCACGAGTTGGTGATCTGTGCTCGAGATTATACTTCCAACCCGTCGTCTTATCTCCAAGTTCCTACGTAGGGGTGCCAGCCTTACGGAGCAACGAGAAACTGATGAGGCGAGATCTCGCGAAAGGAGGATCATTCTCTCGAAACATATCTTGCTCCCTCCCGACAATCCGTCGAGGAGTTTCAACAACGTACGAAGCTAACGTGCGACCGTGTGTCACAAGGAAGCGAGCGAATTCCTCTGCGAAATTAATGGTCCACGAACACGTCTCAATCAAACGTGCAAGCCCTGCTTAACCTCAAGGACCTTTAGTATATGGTCATGGTCATTTGGTTTAATGAACGGGTTGCTTTTCGGTACAACGAATACGGATCCGCATTCTGTCTGACCACCCGCCACGGCCGCATACATCACACACTAAACAGATGCATAGGGTTGTTTGCGATGTATCGAAAGGACCTGCTTAAATCACAACCTGCCAGTTGACCGACAACATTTGGCAGGAAATTCTTGGACCGACACTTTATCAGCCAGCACGAGACGTGAAAGAACAAATGTATTTGAAAAAATTGCGCGAAAGATGGTGTTTAGCAAAGGGAACATGGAACAGTTTGTCAGTGAATATGTCAGTGAATTTTTTAATAGTTCCGAAGATCATTTAGGTGCACATCCAATTTTGTTGTGAAAACTTGTGGCAATAAAAACTTTTTATATGTTAACACACCCCTTATGTAATACCCCCTGGAGGGTCTTTAAGGAAAATAAAGTTACCTTACGGTGTAAAGTTACGTATCATGGCGTGCATGGTACATACTTTTTATAAGTGTGTAATTGTATCGTTCTTATGACCCTCCATGAGGGTTGGTAGTGTAACGAAATAAATATATAAATAAAATATTTGAATCATCACAGCATTCCGCGGCAAAGAAACAAGAAGAAGGTGTGGTTCGCTTTTGGCCACTCACTACGAAATGCAAAAGAACGATCAAAACAATCATCGCTAACAAGCACTTACAGACAGCTGTCTAGAAAAAAATCATTCTTGAAACAAAATAACAGAGCAAAATGAAACAAAACATGCAGAAACATCACATTTTTCAGTTTTTATCCACCAAAAGGTGCAAAAAACTGAAAAGAAAAGAGTAAATAAAGAAGGTGCGTAGAAACTTATGTTGCTTGAGGCTAGACAGCATCCTCCTGGAGTGTTTATAGTTATGATCACTATGATAATTATAAGCACACGCTAATTAAAAGCATAAACTGCGAAGGAATGTACTTATGAGCTCATTATCACTTTTCCAACTACAAGCCGAGGTCAAGGTCACGCCGCAGTTACATAGTCGTGTGGATGCGATCAAGTAGCGAGATGACGCCTCCACAATCCTTCTAGCACGGTCATTAAGCGTTCATTAACGCCTTATTTCTCGCGTTTTAATTCAAGCTTAACGCCATCACTCGCCACTTTAAACATTGATTCGTGACGTATACAGGTGAATACAACAAAGGCAAGGTCATGAGGAAAACTGTGTTGAAAACATCTGAGAGGGAAGCGGCGGCTCCTGGTAAGTTTTGGTGACGCCCCTAACTTGACGCTTTAAGAGAAGTGAAGGTGTATAATAAACGCCGCGCCATGTTTGCGCAAGCGAAGATCCGCTTGCAAGGCAACTCAGCTTACATCCTGGTAGTCAGCTATTTCTCGCCAACCTTTGCCTACATAGCAGCGCCAGACATACGTGTACAAACTTCTAGCAGGCAAACACGACGAACAGAGACGAGGAGATCTGCTTTGTTTGAATTCCATTGTGAGACATCCGTTGCCTATTCTGTTTCACGGGAACCCGACCGCACGGTCAAAGCCTGTAAACTTTCCCCGTATGACGAGTAATTCCTTGTCGTAATATTCACTTGTCAACGATGGTCGTTCCAATCAGTCATATCGATCCACGATACATAATTTATAATTACCGCTGCCAGGCGTCAACCGAGACCCGCTGCGATTGGTTCAGCGGTCATGCTGCTTGAGGGCTCACCTGAGGTCGCGGGTTGGAATACCGGCCACGGAGGCCAATTTCCGATGGAGTCGGGATGATGGAGGTTTAGGTGGGCATAAAAAAAAACCAGGTAGTCCACATTTCCGGAGCACTCTACAACGGCGTCTCTCATAATAGTGTCGCTATTTCGGGACGTAAAACCCCAACAATTATTATAATTATAATTAGGCGTCAACGGAAGACACAGTACACGTAACGAATTTCCTCGCAGCGTCAACCCATCTCATATTTAGTTACACACTTTGCATTCTGCCTGTTGGTTCACTTAGTCGTAGTACGATTTATAGTATATAAACGTAACAGCCCCCTACCGGCTGTCCTTATATGAAAGCGTGGTTAAGTTTGGCACGTTACTTTTGCCCATCGCTTTCATAGCCAAGTTCGGTGTCCATCACTGCGCATGGCACGCGTGTAACAATCTCGTCCCAGGTGCCGAACAAGCCTGACTTGAGCAATGTGTTTAAACGTACCTTGTCAACTTGGTTTCAGACGTTCCTTTACGTTACGTCAATCGCCGCAAACTTTTGTCGTGAGCTCAAAATTAATAACCTCGTTTCAAACGCACGTCCGCTCAAGATACGTGGTTCAATTCAGCCGAAAGATATACAAGCAAGTATACCTAGCCCTACGCGCCTGCCAAACGGAGAAACACATCACCTCCAATGTTGTCCAATGAGTGATACATTCAATTACATCCTGATTAAATTATATGCATCGCATCAAGTTTGCAGGCCACACATGGACATTGGAATACGTTGTTACACGACTTGTGACGCGCGAGCACGTGGTAAGAAAGATGCAAGACCAGGTTGCCAGGCTTCTTGAGCGTCGCCGTGACTCACGTTAAGACGTTAAGCCGGAAAGCATAAGCATAGACGACAAGGAAGCTTAGGTATATATCCTTTCGAAAGACAGGTTGACGAAGAGCTCAGGAAGCTGTCTCGCGCTGTAGACGTTAAGCGGGCGGCAGGCCACTTCAAAACGTCATTGGCTATAGTTCGAGCTATCTTCAGAAGGCAAATAAAACAAGCTGGGCTGGGTCAGGTATGCGTCCAAAGAAAACAAACTGATGATATACATTAGGAGATGTCATATTAATAACACGGGCCCTTTACCCGATTGTCAAGAGCTCGGTCATAATCAACGAAAGGTTCCCCACACCGCTCTGCTGCGCAGACCCGGAGTGGGATAATTGGATGAGTGCATCACGACTCATCTTTCCCCAAGCTGTCTCCGCATAGCGAAGGAGGAGTAGACGGACGAGCAGAGATCTGCGCGCTTAGATACACAAACGGAACGGTTAATCACGGGGCAGCTCGCTTGCTTCAAGTGCCAAATGACCCCCTATCGAAGCGACGGTCTGGGCCTGACTCGTTATGCGGAGAACGGTTGCACAAACAAGGCGAATCGGCATCAATGTGCTACTTACTTACTGTCCGTGACACGCGAGTGCGCGCGTGCATGTGTATATGGATATATGGGCGCGTCCAAGGACGCTCGTCCATCTAAAGACAGCTCTGCAGGTATATAAATAAGGCTCGAATGTATGCGTTGTGAGACCAAGTACCGCGCAGTGCTGTCAAAGCTGAGTTCCAAGGAGGAACTCGATTCCGTGTTTCAGTATAATAAACAACAGTTGTTGGTGTTTAGCGTTTCACAACCGCTATACGATCATGAGAGATGCGGTAATGGAAGGCTCCGGAAATTTCAACCACCTGGGGTTCTTTGACGTGCGTCTGAACCAAGACGGACGGGCCTCTGCCTCTATATAGCGTTTCGACTCGATGGCAATGCGGCCCCCTTTGACGGGAGTCGATCTAGGAACCTTCGTATCAGCAGTGAAGTACCACAACCTCTAGAGTTGCCGGTGTATGCCCCAGGATAGGCCGCAACGTGTAACGAACGTTATACCAGCACTCTTATAGATCCCCCGTAATGTACCGGATATGCATGCAAGAAACGAGAACATTTCGTTTACTTTCGAAGCTAACGCTTCCACAATAAGTGGGAACTGATTGAGAGGAATCGACTTTGTTAAGCATTCCCACGATGACGTGATCGTACGGTTTATAATTGTACCAGAAGTGCGGCATTGCATTGCAGCGATGTCTCGACGTTGAGGCTATATTTTTACGTGCGGTAATGCTATTTACATGGAACGCTTGAAATATCACAACATGGCCATAATCACGCCAGGCTAACCTTGCACTCACGTAGAACACTGCGTAATCAGTTTCTTCTGCCTTCTGAAGATAATCACTATAGATAGATCATGGGCTTCAATCGAAAAAGCGTTAGAAGTTTACCGTTCTAAGTAGAACGATAAAAAGATTTGAAGCGAGGCCACGGGGGAGATCCCACCATTCAAATCTGTACTGCACAGAACTGCGTACTAAAGCGAGGCTGACACGTGCCTTTTGAAGGCAGCACCATGCCCTCGCCTTGTCTTCAACGTGCAGTGAGGTATACAGGTGCGACGCATAGCGGAGGCGACCCAGATTGGTGTATACGATGCACACTTGCGTCACACGCTTGTAAGGCCAATGGCAGGGGGCTATCGACGACAGCATTACAATCGGAATCTCTCCCGCTGCGGCAGTAATGAAGACGTGACGCCCTATCACTCCTTATACGGCACACCATCTGCCGTGAATGTATAGGCGATCAAGTGGGTCGCTCGTTTCCTCAAATGGGCCAATGTCGCGCCGCCGGTATATCCGTGTAATTTACCGTCGTCTTCCACTGATCCACCTTTGTTTGAACGTTAATACGAGCACGAAGCTGGAGGAGGAGCGTCAGCCTCAAGACTCAGTCAGATCGACTGTCTTAATCTGCTGGAGTTAGCGAACCAGAGCAGATAATTCGCGTATAAGTAGGACGAGCGGTGAACCTGGTGATTAAAGCAATCGTTTCGTCTGAAAGCAGCTATCAAAGTCAGTGGAGTTCTTATCGTTCAATTCTGCATTCTTCATCCTTACTTTCGGCAATAACACCTACAGACAAGGCCTAACTTCGGCATCGCTTCCTAACAGGACCTTGTACATTATAGCAGGTCGAATATACTATAGACGAACAGTATATATATATATATATATATATATATATATATATATATATATATATATATATATATATATATATATATATATATATATATATATATAGTATAGCCATGAATGTACTTCATGTAAGCAAGTAAGATGCAGCTAAGCTAAGGGGGCGAGGGTTAAATTCCCAGCCACACATTTCGATGGAAATGAAATGCAAGGAACGTCCGCGGAATTGTAAGTACACGTTAAAAGAAACCCAGGCGCTCCAAATAATCTGATGTAACCCACGACGGCGCGCATCATGATCATATGACGATTTTGGCACGTGAAACACCAGCAGCTGTTCTTACGCTGTGAACGCAATGCAAGTACTCCGACGCCCACACAGGTTTTGCTACCCATGGCTTGTTTTTTTTTTCATACACGATACGACAGAAAAACCAGGAATACTTAGCAGGTTTTCACTTTCTCATTAGAACGTGTACATCGCAACATCATGCGTAATAGCGTGATCATGAGCCTCGCCAGTAAATAACGGCATCGAAAATTATCGCAAGGGTCTGTCGTGCACAAAAGAGGTAATTGATATTATGGACTCAATTTGCTTTCTCTTCTTCCCCCAAAGTATCGCACTGTGCCGTGTCTACGAATTGTGTCGAGTTAAACATCTGAACCCGAATTGGCAGACATTCCATGCTCGTATTTCCGAAAGCTCAGCGTTGCAGAATAATAAAACTAAGACAAAAGAAGCGAGCTTGGTCACGCGAGAGCGATCAAGCGTGACGGCGTTGCTGGTGAAGCATTAAGTGACTCCATAGCTTCCGCCTTCATGTGCCTCCACCTGCAATCCAGACTGGTCGCAATAACGAAGAGATGATAGCGAAGACAATGAAGAACAGTCGTTCCGACAAAATGCGCTTCAGGGACATTCCGCACAAACGACCCGTCAACGGCGGTATACACACTGACACTCGCATTTCGCGACCTAACAGCGTGCGTACTAACTGCGAGCAACTCGCGGTTTTGCATTACAAGCCTGCCCACCGACTCACACGACCGAGGTGCATTCTCTGTCCCAACCTGTCCGCTCTCTACAGAGAAAACGCTCACGCAAACGTTAATAGTGGGTGCTCATACGAATGTGCGCAATCCGACAAACGACGCACTGCGCACACATATACTACACTCTCCCTCTCTCTCTCATTCTGTCTATACCTAATGCGACCACCATTAAGCGTCGCGCTTCGCTGTGTCGTCTGCTTCGTTCGTTACGTCACATAAAGGGAAGCACAATAAGCCGTTACGCTGCAATAGCACACGCGCGCATGGTCTTATAAAGGGACGGTATAAGCATTTACGCTTTTTTCCTCAAATGAGACGAGAGTTATGCAGCCGCACTTCCTCGTCGGGTTATTCCGTTTCGTCTTTTCCTAATCTGCCGTGGCTGAAATAGGCTCGAGATTGCAATCTCGGCGGCCGGCGCGCTAGTCGATTAAGAAGGCTCGTTACCGGCTCTGTGTGAGCCGCCACCAGGCGCCGCTCTATTCCAGACACACACAACGCGCTTCTCGAATGGTAAAGGCTGATGTATACCAAGATCTTTTGCACAGCTGCAGTAAGTGTGATTCGCAGTGGAAGCTGCCGAAAAGACGTTTAGTGATAGCTCGGGGATATAGTGGGTGGCTGGCTTAATTTATAGCTGGGCCGCCGCGCAAACGGAGTTTCAACAAGCGTCACTTTGATTCAAGGAAGCGCGAAAGTGGCGAGATTTTAGCGACACCATGCGTCAAGAAGCAAACAATAGCTTTGGCATGAGACTGCGCATATTGAGTTCTGCTTCTACGAGTACACTGCATCGCTTAAGCGGAGGCATAGTAGGAGAGCGGTCAAAAACGACGTCGAAAATTAGTATGACGCGAAATCATGTCTGAAACACGTTCCGTGCGTGAGGGAACATTTAGGTGCGTCCGCATTATAGACTGACTCTGATTGACTATACGCGCGTTCCAATCGAGACTACACCACACGCTTCCTTGGACCCAGATCTGCATCTTAATCAAACCACGAGTGGTTTCAAGCTCAAGCGAAACTGTTTTACGAAGCTATAGACCTCACTAATTAAGTCTGGCGCGAAGAAGGTTGAGAAATTCGCACTGCAATGGTGAGAAAAAGGTAGAGGGAGGCATTTAGTACTCATAGATAATGTCTATACGAAGATTACGCTCCATACAGATTGCACTTGCAGCCTATGTATACGAAGGCATCAACGCCAACAAAATAGAGCCCCTTTTGAAGAGCAGCCCTATCTGCCGAAACTCTCGTCACTTTTATCGCGGAATAATTTACGAGCGGAATCGCCGAACGTTGACGTGTTCAGGATAAATGAGGCAAACGTACGCTACAAGTGCACATGTATTTACTGATAACGAATGACGCTGACGAGTGGAACCCGTTCGGAGGCACGGTTTTTATCGCGCGATCATCGCGTATAACGACGCTTTCGGACGAGTTCGTACGTATTGTCAGAGTATTGGAGATAAGAGCGCACACGGCCAGCTATATGCTGTACAAAGCGAGCGCGGGAGTCATTTCTAATTTTGCCACTAGTTACGCCCTGTACGGACACAGCGTAGTGTGTACACGCCCTCTGGACAATCTCTACGTAGCAGCCTCGCCTACTTGCGGCGGGGTCGTCAGGGCCGTACAACAAGTGAACACGCTGGTGCTGATTAACACGCGTGTGATGACTGCTTATAACTGATCTCATTATAAGAGGTTAACTGCATGCGTGCAGTGGACATAAAGATTTATAGATTACGCGCGACACTCATTAAACGATACGTGCATCTCTATGGTAGACCGCGACAGAGCTGTCCAGCGCGGTGGAGCAACGGTTATGATGCTGGGTTGCTGGGCTGCTGAGACCACGGTTGGGGTTTCGATGCCCGGCTGCGGCGGTCACATTTCGACGGAGCTGGGCGAAATGTAGTCCCCTGTTATGCTGGACGTCAGTGCACGCCAAATAACACCAGATGGTCGAAATTTCCGGGGCCCTGGCATCTCACGTAATCGTATCGTGGTATTGGGACGTAAAAAATCCAGTTATTATTATTGTGATAAATCTGTGACATGCTTTGAAGAGTCTGGCACGCCAATTGTGTTAAAAAGGAGCTAGCTGAAGGAGCCAATGCAAGGACCAACTCGACTACTCACAACGCGCGCTCTGACTGTACTACAATGTTCGCACGCGTGAACTCTCTGAAGCCACTGTTATAAAAAGAAACAGTGCATCTTGCGTTAGCTCTTCGTTATCGGTGTTCACTGATGCGGAGTTAATATGCAGTAACCCGCGCAGTTATTTTGATGATATCTAATCGTAGCTATATTGAAGTTTGTCTCATGCTCCTTTGGTCATGCGCGGTAATGTACAGCTGTTACCAGAGCATACTTTTGTATTCCCCATTTGAATAACTAGGTCTTGATTGATATGTAGCGTTTAACGTCCCAAAACCACTATATGATTATGAGAGAGCCGTAGTAGAGGGCTCCGGAAATTTTGACCACCCGGGGTAAAGAATTAAGTCGTCAGTCGGCGCTGTTGCTTGTCCGCCTTTGGTGTCCTTCGATTGCCTTTGCGTGCTGCTCCCCTTGTAAGGCAGCATTTCTATCACAAACATGGAGAAACTAAGTATTTCAAGTACGCAGAGAAAAAGAAAAACAATGCGATGCGATACCGAGAAATGCAAAGGATAACGTTAACGAAGTCACACATCTATCACTCGCTTAGTTTAAGAAGCTCGACTGTTACGAAGAAAGAAAGAATGCCACCGTTTATATAAGGTGGAAAGATAATCACTTAACCGGTTACTGAGCCACCCTTCCTGCTGTACCTGATTCTTGGCATAAAATCGTGTTGATCGGTTTTCCGCTTATCTTATCGACTGATTATCGTTTCGGTGTCTAACGTTTCAGTTAAACATATTAGAAGGTCCAGGTACGTAGCTATAAGCCTTAAATCTCAAGGATGGCTTGAGATTAAGAAATTATATAAATGTACATCAGTGTCGCAATAATTATTTATGCGTCACGCTGTCACTACATCGCCGTGCAGACATTTGAAGAAGAAAGAAGTAAAGAGGCACAAAATGCCAACTTGTTTCGCTTTAAATGGCGTGATAAATTTTCCGCATAATACGACCTTGCCTCTCGGTCCCACCTTCTATCAAGCGCATACGACGCTAAGAATTTGCGAGATTAACGTTGACTTGATTTAGGATTCGTCGATATATATTTGATCAATAAATAGTCCCGCCGACCTCATCACGTCTTTGACTCCCGTAAAAAAAAACAAAGCTTCGAAAGAAAACAAGAAGGCTTATCAGTCACTTCTCACTTATCGTTACTTTTCGTAGGGTGATTTACGGCGCCCAATCAGGCGCTCTTTTTCTAAAATAAAATATTTTATCTCCACCCGCACGCTGCACAGGAACCCCGTAATTACGTATACACCCACCACTCTGGCGAGGCGAGGTGGTCTATAGCAGTTTCTATGACGCTCTATTGCTGCCCCGAGCACCCAGCAGCGATTAAATGCGAATGCGTGTGAACGTAACCTCGATTTTCAGCACGCGTTTTGCGCACACATGCATAAGTACGACTGAACGGATAGGCTGGTATATTCACAAAGCAATCGAGAGCAAGAATTGAAGCAAAAGAAAAAGAAAAGGAAAAAAAAAAAGACGCGGTGTCTGACGGCCGCAGCCAACGTCACGTTCGTTTTTCACGCATACGTGAGTTCGCAGAGCATGCAGAAATAACAGCAACCGACCGAATGAGGCTACTTACGGGGCTTGAGGGCGATTTGAAAAAAAAAAAAAAGACCCGTGCGAGAGCGTCGTTCAGCACGTTATCGATTATTCGAAGGTCGTTCCTGTAAGATCGATAGTTATTCCCGTTTTGTTCTTTTGTGTTCGAGCATGCGCGCGCCGCGGTGGGGAGTCTATATGGTACGTGTAAGGAGAACGAAGTGACACGTAGCGGCGTCGGCATGCACCTTCTTCCTCTTCTAACCACTATACCATGCAGTATACATTTGTGTGTGAGAAAGACCGCCTGCCCTTCGATCTGAACAAATGATTAGCCGACAGCGCAGACCTATAGGAATGCTAAACGAGAAGATTAGCGCTGGTTTTCGATTAGTTTATAGACCTACGCACAACGTGACATTCCCCAATGCCGGAGAGCTTAAGAAAGCTATAAGCCGCCAGGAACGACACATGTTTTACGAAGCGGTGATTGACAACACCACACGTCCTGTTTGGGGCAGCCAAAATGGCGGAGGGTGTATACTTTTGAACGGATTAAAGCACACGTGTAACATCGGTGCGACTGTTCCTTACTTTTTGTGCATCTGTATGCTAAGTTTTCTAATGTACTCTACACTAAACAAGAAGTCTGGTCGTTAAGGGTAACTAACTGGATTCCCAAAGAAGGGAAGCGGGTTAGGGGGAGACAGAAGGTTAGGTGGGCAGATGAGATTAAGAAGTTTGCGGGTATAAATTGGCAGCAGCAAGCACAGAACCCGGTTAACTGGCGGAACATGGGAGAGGCCTTTGTCCTGCAGTGGACGTAGTCAGGCTGGTGGTGGTGGTGGTGGTGGTGGTGGTGGTGGTGGTGGTGGTGGTGGTGGTGGTGGTGGTGGTGGTGGTGATGATGATGATGATGATGATGATGATGATGATGATGATGATGATAAAACAAGAAGTTCGAGGTTCTACGCGGAGAAACACCACAAAGGCCTGAGGTTGTATGTGTGGTCTTCGGATTATGGGTCTATACTAATCCAGATCCACACGGCTGTATGATGGAAATCAAACGCGCTGAGAAAAATAAACTCTCCAACAGCACTGCTTTTGATCATCAGCCTGGGCCAAGCGTGATACTTATAAGCGGAAGGCATCGAACTTTAAGAAGCCGGCAGATCAAAACGCCCTCGACTGGCTCGCTTACGAAACCGAGTCGTGTCGGCGACGGAGAAGGGGAGGAGGCCTGACTTGGGTTTCTAATTGCATTCCTGTTGGTGCACATCCTCGGAGGGGTGGCCGGGCGAGAGCACAGCGTGTGTGTGCACCTTATTTCGAAAGAAACGGCGCTGGCGAAAAGGAAACACAATTCCGAAACGCTGTTATACCTCGGCCGTTGCTGCTGCTGCTGCAGTGCCCGTAAATATATATAGAGCCAAGCGGCAGCGGCACCCATGGCAAGAAACGAGTTCTCGATTAGCGATGACCCGGCAGTCGGGATTGCGAAAGACACACACGGGAAAAAGTGAGGGAACAGAAATTAAATCGCTGTGTCAGGAGAAAAAAAAACGGTACAATTTTGGAGTCGAGTCTCTGTCTCGATACACGTATACATTAAGAGAAGTTGGAGGAGGAAAGCATTTTGGTGAAAAGACAACGTGGGTTGAGGGAAAGGGAAAGTACATTGCTTGAGAGGTGTTGATACGCGAGCTTGAAGTACAAGAATTAATGGGCCACTGAAGAGAAAAAACATTCTTACTCGTATTTATGTCGTTACTTCAGCATTACAGCAGGCTGGAGCGACGAGTGTACCCTCCACCACACCCAAAACTGACAAAAGAGGAAAGCGTAATACTGAGACACCTGCACAGCAGCACATACACACATGGGGCCCTAATGCACCGTCTCTACCCAACGAGATATGTGCCCGCTTTGCAACGTACCGGACACCCTGGCGCACTTGCTTCTTGCATGCCAGTGTATTGCCAGACGCAATCTGCAACAACACACGACTGACAATGAAGCAGGACGGACGAACGAAGACCTAACCGAAACGAGGGAGGCGAAGTTTTGCCCTCGAGGACTTAGAGGACCAACGACAACTCTTCGCCAGGGCCAAGAGGGCAGTAGAAGCCAGAGGGTTCCTGGACTAAGGAGCCCTCCCACCTCAGGGTGACACCCGGCATTGCTCGGGGCACTGTTTCAAAATAAACGTTTACTTCTCTCTTCTCTAGTCGTATTTATGGATTACTCTTCCGCTGGACCGAAACGCTTACCACCAGAAGACGCTAGTGAGAAAAAAATACGGGGGAGGGGCACAACCCTCCCCCAAACGCGGTGACGTCATAGATTATGGCGGTGTCCACTTGGACCTACGTAGCGTTTAATCAGTAAACATAGAGAACTTTGTCCTATAAAAAGGTCAGTGAGCTGACGTATACCAATCTTAACGAAATATCGAGAGACGATGTTTTCAAAATGCGAGAAAAACACACGCG
This sequence comes from Rhipicephalus microplus, assembly GCF_043290135.1. Classification (NCBI taxonomy): domain Eukaryota; kingdom Metazoa; phylum Arthropoda; class Arachnida; order Ixodida; family Ixodidae; genus Rhipicephalus; species Rhipicephalus microplus. Next base: position 438,217 of record NW_027464723.1, on the reverse strand, counting down.
CCCGAAGAAAAAAAAAACGGAGATATGGGTGCGAAGCTTGAAATTGAAATTTTGACTGATTCTCTCCTCCATTAGTACACCCTACGGTGAGAAAATTAACGATATCAGAGTTATTAAAGTTAAGAAATGGAAAGATGACAACCACCAGTTTGTAGCAAGAATACATGAGGAAACCCGTACGAATTTTTTATAAAAAAATCCTCTTAGTGGCCCGAAAATTCGTCCCCAAAGTAAAGCCTCTTACTTGCCGAAAAATTCCATTTTCCGGGGACCAATTTTTCCGGGGACGAATAAACCTGGCTTTTTTTTTTCTGAAGAAATCCGTACGGATTTCCTAGTGGCTTCATGCTACAAAGGGGTGATTGTCTTGTTTCCCTTTCTTAAACCTTTTGCCACCTTACGGGCTTCCGCACAACTAATTTGCAGAGTCATTAAAGTATAACACATTAGTCTAAACAGACTCATCGCTATGTACTTCACTGTCTCTTCAATCTAGGAAGGAAGCACGCCTCTGACGTATGCTTTTATGGCAGATGCAGAAACACGGGTGCGGTCTTTTCTTCGGTAGGTCAGTTGCCTATACTCTGTTCATGTATAGCGGCTATGCGTAACTTGTTTGTTTTTTTTCTCCCGGTCGCCGAGAAGGTAATCACGTCTCTTGTGTCCGAGTTCGGGAGCGCGTCTAACACGCCCCGATTCTTCGTTTTCGTGACTGAGTGGCATGCATTCTATGCTGAACTATGCGTACAACCATATTTCTATATTTCTACGTAGAACTATCGAAGAATGGGGCGGTCCAGCTGGTATAGAAAACCAAGGAGAGCCTAATTGCAAAGGATGGGCCACGAACATCCATTTTGAAATTTCGCTGGCTCGTTGTTCCTATCCATAATGGAGAAAAAGAAAAGAAACTTGCAGATGATTGAAACGAATTGACAATCCACCGCCCGCGGTGCTCCAACACACGTTATCCGTTCTTTTTGTGTGCGTGTGTGCTGCGGTTTTTCAACTGAGCTGTTTGCTTTGTAGTTTGGGTGGTCGCCCCATCTTTCGCCTCCTGAGGTATCTACCTGTATGAGTATGCATGTAACAATATATCTTAAAAAACTAGGCAGCACAATCATTATTACAACCATGACGTCATTGGCACGACTTTATGACCTGGCAGAGAGCGCGCAAAAGTGATCAATCGGCCTTTTTGTCACGATGCCACAGCACATGCGCCTTTGGCTCTAGCGGAAAAGTCGCGAAGCACCTTTGATCTCGGAGGCTTACGTTCTGACGATATCGATTGTCCCGGCTACAGTCAAAATCCTTCCAAAACGACAAAGGACCGCGCAGGAAAGTGAAAAAAAAAGTGATCGGTCCAGAACGTGCCTGTCACATGTGTCCTAGCAGAACGTCTCTTCGTAATACACACTTCTCTCAAACCATGTTTACATCGATGAAGCTGACACCTCTTCACTCTTGCCCTTTTAAACAATAGTTGTGCCTTACTTTAGCATTATGCAACAAGATAGTATACATTGAATAAGGTTCAGGTTGGCTTCAGTAATGTCCAAGCTATAGTTGACTACGTGCACATTATCGAAGTTGCATACATTATAGGGCCTTGAGAAGTCCAATTTAATATTGTATTCTCAAATGTACTGAGAGTTCACGGTCGACCGGTCGGTCTTATACTAATAGCGTGTAAAATGCGACTATTAACCATGACATGTCGTTGTTTTTTATATACACTCAACGCACACTTTCGTTCGAAGTGCTTAATTGAGGGCTTGGCACACTGTCGCTTCAGTGTCACTTTTTCATCCATCACTGAGCTTGTTTACTTTTAGACTGCACCAAATGAAATCGGGTCACTCAGCTGAAACTTGGCTCCCACTAACGGAGAACCCTCCGCACGCCTATAGGCGGCAAAGTATCTATACACCGCCTATACTTAAGGATTTGGGCTTTTTTATGGGCGACACATTGTTATCAAATTATAATATAAAGAAGGCGACTTACCAATGTTGCGAGTGCCAATACCAGGACAAGGCCCGTCATGGTTGCTCGGGGCACTGCAAGAGAGAAAAAAAAAAAGACGAATATGTTTAATAACGGTCTCATTTTACGTATAATTTCTAATTCTGTCCCTCACGTCGTCATCATGCAATGCGTCGTCATCGTGCAAACAGAGTTGGACTGTGAGTTTCAGACAAATGCTCAAGGTAGCCGTAGGTTAAAGAAAGTAGAGATATTCATATTTTCCCGCTCGTTGGAGACACAGTGAGAATTTCGAGATAAAATGATGCGGACGTTAACAACAAGAACACCCGCGTTAACAGGGAAGTACGACGACGATATAGGGACGAAAAAGCTATCTGAACACGCATTTAATAATTCATGAGTAACGTATCACATGGTGAAAGGTGCTTGCCCCTTTAAACTTCGAAAAGCTGTATGCTGCGCTGAACAAGCGACCAGTACATCCCGTAAAAACGTTTCAAGCAGCAGCCAAGGAAAACCAAAAGGGCATTTGCAAACCGCACTGTCATCTGCATTGCTAACCGAAATGGGTAATTTAAACTAAGTATGAAATACACTAAAGCGTATCAGAAGTACGTCTTGAGAAACGTAGGAAACGTAAGTTTAGAAAACGATGTATCAAAAGTGCACACACGATAACACAAAACAATGAGTTGAGTGGAAAAGTTTCAACCAAAAAGAATTAGTTAACGAGTATAGACAGAAGTGGCCGAGAACTCTTAAGTTTTCATGAACAGGAGCGAACTAATCTAACAGGTTGCTCAAGCAGCCCCACACACGTCCCGAAATTGGTACATAATCAGCTTTAGCCAATTTCTCAGGTGCGACACAATTTCGTGTTTCCCACTCGAAGAAGACTATACGACCGGGCATTGCAGGCGAATTCGTTCCAGTGAAATAAGAATTGAAGCTCACCTAACTAACAATCAATCCCACTCACTTAGCTACGGTGCGCCGACCCACGCACGAAACATTGCTATACAGGAAAAATAGGCCGCGGAAATTAATCACGTCAGCCTCTTCCCGAAGTACAGCGTTGCGCGCGCCGTATGCATAATTAACCGACAATTTTCGTTATAGCGAAGAAAATGTATAAGAGACTTCCTCTAAACGATTCGCATCCTTCCCGCATGCCAAGGCCACCGTTAACGTGTACTACATGTATACAGCACAAGCAAGCACACGCACGCACTGCCGCCCTCATGCGGCCGAACTAGAGTGTACTAGAACAAGGGGAGTGCCCGGACCGAGATCCAAAAAGTGAGGCCCAAACGGGGTCAAATCCGCTAGTGGCGCTGCGATCGGTAGTCTGTGACCTGTCGTCGTTTTAAGAGCCGTGCGCAGCTCCGCCGAAGTGGTCGAGGGGTAGAATGCTCGCATCCCACTAAAAAGACCCAGGTTCGAATCACCGCTGTGACCATAGATTTTTTTTTAAATTTCACGTGTACAACTGTATTGTTTGGCTTTTTTTTTAAATATGCCTTCAGTTTCTACATATTGCTACAAAACATTACGCGAGATATGAAGTAAAGGAGAAAAAAACTTGACAGCAAGCGCATTTATTTGCAGCGCCACCGCACGGGATTCAACGAAAACTTAAAAGCATAGCTTGCGAGATTTTAGCGAATAAAAGAGAGACGGTGTGCTTTCACTCGCCTGCGGTCGCCGCCCACTGGCTCGCTTAAAAAAAGAAAAAGAAAAACTGAAAGTAAACGATTTTCAGTCGGCGGGAAGTCGCGAAGGTTTGAATACTGGTAAAGCAGCGATGTTCTGTCTGCTCGAGTTTTCAGTGTTCCTCCTCACACTAAATGCGTAAGATATTGGCGTGTAACATTAATAAAGCTATCACGAGGTGTGCGGAAACAGACAGGTGAACGTGTTCATATTTTTGTGGCAGACGATAAAAAAGCGCTGTCCGCAGTGCTCGTGCGCGAAACCTCATAGTTGCCGCAGCGGGCTGGCGGTGTAGCCGAGCAGACGACACGCGTGTTCCCCTTCAGATGTGGACCCCTCTGTACAAGTGAGAGTCTCACGTCCTGTTACACCTTTCGCAAATGAAACCAAAGCGGCAGGGCAACTGCTGTGTGCCCGGCTGCGGGGTTACCTACATAGGATCTACTGAAGGCAGTAAGTGTTCGCTATTCGCCGTTCCAACATCTCCGACCCTGAGGGAGAAATGGGAGTACAGCTTACGCTTGCCAAGAGGGCACATGAAAAGTTCAAGTGTGGTCTGCGAGGCACATTTCGAGCCGCATCATCTGCTTCGAGACTTCGTGCACATTATAGGCGGTAGAGAGGTCAGGTTGCCCCGTGACCGGCCAAAGCTTGCAGTCGGAGCAGTGCCTGTTATACTGAGTGGACAACAACGTTCCGACGGGGGTGACCAGGTGACTAATAATTCGACAAGTCGTCAGCATGCCAAACAAGATGCCCCCGGGCCATCAATGACCAAGTGCGAAGAGAAAAAAAGGTCCTCTAGCGCTGCGAGCTTGACAGAGAGGCATGCAAAGTGTGTGAAGTCGGCAGCGCATCCCGTGATGGACTGCAATTCGGAGACACAAGGCGGTACCACGAATGAAGGAAGACGTTCCCTTCTTACACTGACGATGCCGTCAACCTCCAGATGGACAGCCCTTCAGTTCCCGCATGTTGATGGTGTCTTCTATGTCACCTCCACACTAATACCGCCTTCAGAAATATCCCATGACAAAGTTATATTCCTGAAAGAAGAAGAAGACGGACTTCTCTGCCGAACACATATAAACGGCAGTCCTTACGACGAAAAACGGGCTCTATCTTTCGCACAGGCAGAGGAACATATGCAAAAAATCGACGCAGCTTCTGTATGCCCTGGCTCCATAAGGAAAAATGAACCTAATGATGGCCCACTTGAGACATTTGCCTCTGGACGGAACTTCAGATGCCATGGAGGAGCGTTTTACAGCAGAAGCTGTGAAGGTGTTGTACCTAACGGAGGTAAGTAGGTCTATGTACTTCACCGATACGGACAGAGCTTAAATTAAAGCGTATAGGAGAGGGACGTTTTGATAAAATTTATGGTGATTTTGAACGAGTTGTCAAAATATATGCAAGGAAACGACATTAATATGCACATCTTATTTCCATTTGCATGTTTTAATTGCTAACGGGCAGGGGTGTTTCTCTTACAGAGGTATAAAAAAAAAAGATCGCACAAGTTTACATTTCATGTGTGCAATTATTATCACGAAAATAAAAGAAAAAGAACTCGAGTGAAATTTATCACTGTTTAACACTACTGTGAGTTAATGTTCTTCCCATTACTCCTCTCAAATCGAGAAAGCTTGATGGTTGACGGTGCGTGCGTGCATATGTTTGTGTGCGTTAATGCGACTGTTTGTGGGTAGGCGTCTGTGTGTGTCTGTCTGTGGGGCGTAAACATGTAATCAGACCTTTTTTTTTTAACTGTGCAGGTGTAAAATGCCGTCCATGCGCCAAGGCAAGGCTGTCCCTGATTAGGAAAAAATGTAAGGTGATGCGTACCACTGCTGCTACTGGTGCCACTTCTGCAAAGCGAGCCATTTGTCGCCAAACGAAAACCTTGAGACAGCAAAATCGCCGACTGCTTGGACGGGTGTCAAACTTGAAATCAAAACTGAGAGAAATGGTGAAGCAGAACAAAGCTATAAAGGAAGGCACTTTTGAAGAAAGTATTGCTGACATGCCTCCAAAACAAAGAGAAGCAGCACTTCATTTTTTCCGCGCTTCCAAACGAGCGAGTACCAGGGGATTAAAATTCACTCAGAATTGGATCTTAGAGTGTCTGCTCATGAAGATGAAAAGTCCAAAGCTTTACAAATACATGAGAAGCAACAAGATCTTAGTCCTACCAAGTGAAGACACCTTGAGGAAATATTTGAGCTCGTACAAGACAGGGTTCGGTTTCTGCACAAGGGTCCTGAGTGCTCTAAAAAAAAAGACGAGATCTATGGACGCCTTTAAGCGACACGGAGGGCTGCTAATTGATGAAATGAAACTATCTGAACACTTGTCAGTCACATCCGCCGCCACTATTGAAGGTTTGGTTGATTTAGGCCATTTTACATCAAAAAAAGATAAATGTGAGCCATGCGACCATGGCATGGTGATTATGTTTGCACCTTTCACCGGCAAGTGGACACAAGTATTAGCAGTATTCGCAACACACGGGAACGTTAAAGGAGAGCTCCTCGCGAAAATTCTAGTGGAGGCTGTATTGCTTGCAGAAGATGCCGGTCTTTTCGTGGACTTTGTCACTTGCGACGGTGCGACATGGAACAGGAAGATGTGGAAGGTACTTGGAATCGAAGCAACGTCTGAGAACATTCAATGCAGAATGAGGCATCCCAAAGACAGCAGTCGCTACGTCCACTTCCTTTCGGACTTTCCGCATCTCATAAAGTGTCTTCGCAACAACTTGCTCCTCCACGACTTCAACACTCCAGATGGGCTGGTAGGTTTTCAAGCTCCCATTTATTCCTTTTTCTTCTGTTGTTTTATTGTTGTGTGTTTGTTATAGAACTTGAACGAATGCTTTCCGATAATTTTTGCGTTTATGTTATGGAGATACACTTCGTTGAGAAATGTATGCTTCGCGTCCAGTTGGTTCATTGGGTAAATGTCAATGTAAGATAGCACTCACTCACTACAGTTGAGGAAAACAAACTGGGAAGGCTGCCGGAGCGCCGCCATAGTCCTCTTTGTGGGCTGTTGTTACCATGAGTGACACTCCCCCTCCCCTCCCTCCAAGAAAAAAAAGAAAAAAAAATGTCTGCTGAACTTGAGATGTCGGATTTAGGGCTCCCATGCAACAGCCCAGAAGGGATGGGGTCCTCGATCCTCTCCATTCAAAAAACAATAAAAGAAAAGAAAAGGTTTGTAGACGTTTTAGTGCGACAACGTTAGAACTGTATCTACAAAATAAAAAAGAATCCTGTGTTCGAGTGGGTTTGGCGGACAAATTCGTTCGCTAATTCTGGAACATCGCCAAATCAAGTATACACACACACACACACACACACACGTATATATATATATATATATATATATATATATATATATATATATATATATATATATATATATATATATATATATATATATATATATATATATATATATATATTGCCACGAGGCCACCCATCTTTTCACCGAGACCTACTAACTTCTCGAGATCCATGGTGTCTCGCAAATAAAACCTTGCCACGTGCACAAAATATCTGCCTAAAACGGTCTATCGGAACACTCTCTGCTCACTCGCTAACGAGAACAATGAGCAACACACAGAAATCGGACCGATAGCACTATCAACGACTCGAGGCTCTTTCTCACTACTTTGGACACACCGTGCACCATATATATGGTGCACGGTGGTTATATATGGTTATATATATATATATATATATATATATATATATATATATATATATATATATATATATATATATATAACATTATTTTGACACTTTACAATAAACTATTGCTATATGCTAAGGAAAGGCCTTTGCTCAGCAGGAGGAAGAGTCGGGAATGATCCGAGATTCGTAAACTGTACGAATTTGTCCGCCAAACCCACTCGAACACAGGATTCTTTTTTTATTTTGTAGATACAGTTCTAACGTTGTCGCACTAAAACGTCTACAAACCTTTTCTTTTCTTTTATTGTTTTTTGAATGGAGAGGATCGAGGACCCCGTCCCTTCTGGGCTGTTGCATGGGAGCCCTAAATCCGACATCTCAAGTTCAGCAGACATTTTTTTTTTCCTTTTTTTTCTTGGAGGGGGGGGGGGAGTGTCACTCATGGTAACAACAGCCCACAAAGAGGACTATGGCGGCGCTCCGGCAGCCTTCAGTGGAAAAGTCTATACTTCTTACGACGTTAGCTTTCGTTTGACGAAGCCGCACGCCACCTACCGGCATTGAGCATTGGACTCGGTAGTCGACCTTTTACGTACCGTATGAAGCGTGCGGCGATGTTTCGTTTCATGATTTCATGGCAGTAACCGTCTCCTTCCAAGCTTGTGCATCGGCCTTAGTGGCGGATCCAGGGGAAGGGGGGGGGGGGAACAGGGGCGATCGCCTTCCTTCCCTAAATTTCTGTCAGCGCTCCTCCCCCTCAATTCAATGCTCGCAGTCCACCTCCTATCACCAATTAGGACAAATGAGTGGAACCCCTGTGAGCACATAGTAACAGTGTTGGCACAACGAAGAGGTTTTTCTGCTAGTAAAAAGAAAAATTCATTACCACGCCCCCCCCCCCCCCTCCTGTGTTACTTAATGTGACCTCCCATCTCAAATAAGTGGCTAGATCCGCCCGTGCTCACACGGTAACTTCCTTCGTTTACCGCGTCTTTACATATCATGAATTCACTTGTTATGGAAACCTCGCCCGGAAACGGTTCCATTTTTGTCCGGGTGACATTAGAGGAGGCTTCATGTCAGAACCCCCTAGCAGATTTTCACATACGCAGGATTAGATTGGTGGCATTAACGATGACCTGATATTTTTTATTCGTTGCCTCGTTAAATATTTGAGCCCTTGAAGAGCCATAAAATTACTTCCTCTAGTTGAAGAGTTTCCGGGTTTTACAACATAATTCGAACTTCCCCATCAATTGTTAGAACTAGTTTCAATTACATATGATTTATGTTTCAGGTCTCCTTGGACGCTGTCAAAGACGTCTACGCAATGGATGGGAGCATCGTGACACTTCGCGTGATGCATGGCATACGGGAGGCCCACCTCAATCCGAACAACTTTGAGAAGATGCGCGTCCCCTACGCCTACCAATTGTTCGGTCCACAAGTGACCCGTGGTCTGCGGTTCTACCAACAAGATGTCGAACCGTCGAGACGCAGCTGCATACAGGCGACTTTGCGGTTCTTTGAGTAAGTGTGTCCGACATCCTAATTGTGTTGGTATTAACAGCAAAGCTTACGATATGTTTGAAGAGGGAAGTAGAAGGACATATATGTTTGCACAGCTGGGCACTTGAGCATGCAATATACACTAGAGCGAGTGTACCGTGCTGAGTGTGTGTATATATCAGAGTCACCTGAAACGGCAAGCCTAGGAACTGTCGTCAACGGACACCTCATTACTACGGCGTTTTGTTCTCCTTGTGATATATTGCAGGACACTTCGAACATGCTGCAAGGGAAGCCTGTGGCATGTTCCGAAACCACATAAAACGCTCTTATAGGTTATTCGAACATCTTACTAGAATGTTAAGCTCACAGGGATAAAACAAATTTTCTCTACGCAGATTATAACATGTGGCATTTACTGCGTTTCTTGTCGCCCAAACCCCCAGCGTTTCTTTCAAACTTAGTAGTAAATTTCGCAACGTTACCTGTGCTAAGTTGTACTCAGTGTACATCTGTCCGTAAACCAAACAGCATAATTATATCATACTATTAATTTGGCGACACCTTCATGCACCTGAAATAGTGAGGCACGAATCCCCACGATGGCATGCAGTGTGATGTGCATTGCGCGGTCTTGGTAAAATTATCTTGCACACGTACAAATACATAAAACGGCGTGCAGAGAGTAACGTTCTTCTTATTTTCTTTTATTTTATGCAGGATGATAAACAGCATCATCAACATCATGTCCTCTCGGTACGCGAGAGTAGCGCTGCGGTTGAACTCAAGTGCGGTCGACTGCCTCTACACCTTTCTTGCGTACTTGACTGAATGGGAGTCGCACGTAAAAGGCACGCGGGGCTTCCTTAGTCAGTCCACAGCAGCAGGGTTTCGAGTAACCATCAAAAGCACCTTGCTATTGCTGGAATACCTGACGACGGAAGTAGGCTATGCCTACCTGATGACAGCCCGGCTCAACCAAGACCCCCTGGAGAACACTTTTGGTATAGTGCGGCAGTGCAGCGGGAATAATGATCATCCTACGCCGCAGCAGTTCCTCGACACAATGGCATGCATCAGCTTTTGCAACCTTGTGCGCTCGCCGGACAAGGGCAATGTGACTCCTGGCACACTTGACTCTCTTTTGTCCCCTATACTGTGCTCGCCTCCGTCACCGCCACCGCAGACCTCCGGCTTCACTCATGCACTAGATGAAATTCACTTTGAAAGCAATGAAAACGACATGTTGGATGATGTGGTGACACATGAGAGTGACCATGAGGCATACGTGTCTGTCAGAAGTGACCGCAGACTGGTCCACTACATAAGCGGGTATGTTGCAAGGAAATGCATCGTGCCGTTGCACTGTTCTGCTTGCGAAAACGACTTGTTGACTTCACGAGAATCTGAAAGTGCTATCGCACAGTTCACACAACAGTGTGATTACGGGGGCCTTTTGTACCCATCTTCGACCTTGTCCAACTTTATTGGTTTTCTCGAAGACACTTTCACTGAATGTTTTAGCACTCGCCGCGTGCACCATGACAGCATCATGGATGTGATAGAGCTTCTGAAGGTGAAAAAAGCAAAACTAATTGGATGCGAGGAGCACCGTGAACATGTCACGGCACGAGTGGTAGGTTTTTATGTGCTGACAAGACTGAGATTCTTTGTCAAAGCCTTGAATCGTGCACAGCCATCTAGGCGGAAGTCTGCACAACAAAGAAAACAGAGCAGGTGCTCGTAAGGAGCCAGGGTTGTTTATAAATGAAGAAGTGGCCATCAAAACAAATTCATTGAAAGTTCGGTTTCGATGTGCATTGGGAGTACTCGTGCAGTGCTACGTAGCTGACATATCAGCGATCAGAAGATGACAACGAAAGAATGGACTGACTTGCCCGCCGTGCTTGCTGTGCTCTGTGTGGTTCGGTGTTATTACACTCGCGAATAGTCATTTTACGTGACATATTTGTGGTGGAGCTGCTGGCTCTTCCCTGTACCCATCACGAAGCTCCACTTCGGACGTATCATCACGGGTCCAACCATGTCACAGGTTCAAGGAACATCGTCTTCACCACCCGCCTCTTCTGTGACTCCTACCTACGTTGTCGTATACCTCCTGCTCGTGATCCTGGCATATTTCCAGGATATATAGATCGCTTTGACGTTAGATATATATGGGGGGTTTAACGTCCCAAAACCACGATATGATTATGAGAGACGCCGTAGTGGAGGGCTCCGGAAATTTCGACCACCTGGGGTCCTTTAACGTGCACCCAAATCTTAGCACACGGGCCTACATCATTTCAGACCGCATGGGAAATGCAGCCGCAGCAGCCGGGATTCGATCTCGCGACCTGTGGGTCAGCAGCCGAGTACTTTAGCTACTGGACCACCATGGCGGGGCACGCTTTGACGTTGACAAGTGCCTTAACGTGTACGAACAGATCAGCGCCGGCTATAGGTGGGCCCGACACTCATGCTCGCCAACGTGTTTCTTTACCTTGATGGCCCACTGCAGATGTGGTTCCTGTAGGTTATTCGAACACGTTACTGAAATGTCAAGCTCACAAGGCTAAACCAAATTTCCTCTACGTAGAATATATAGTGTGACATTTACTGCGTTTGTTGTGGTTCGAGACGCACGAAGTCGACATTGCCAGCTGGGACACTTTCAAGGAGACGATCCGTGACCTTTTCGGCGACACTGCTGCACGGCAGACGACTGCACTAAATCAGTCGGCTACTCGGGTATAGGCGTCTACCGAATCGGTAGACGTCTCACGGTTACCCAGTTCTGACGAAGCCATTTTCGAAGTATGATTGGATCAGACCTTTCGCCTGATCAGGCCGATGCTCTCTGTCAGGTTTCGGACTCGATCACGGTGACATTTTTGGTATCCGTGGTCATCCCTTGGGCCAGACTAATATTGTCAAGCACCTAATTAACAATGGTGACTCTGCGCTTATCCACTGTCGGCCTTGCCGCGTGTCCGCATCAGAACGAGCAGTGATTCAAAAGGAAGTGGCCAAAATGCCAACGAAAGACACCATCGAGCCATCGTCGAGCCCTTGGGCCTTCCCAGTGGTCTTGGTAAAGAAGAAAAGCGGCTCCTGGCGTTTCTGCGCTAGTTATCGGCACCTCAAAAAAATTACGAAAAAAAAAACGTGTACCCTCTTCTCCGTATTGACGACGCACTTGACTGTCTGCATGGCGCCACCTTCTTTTCATCTCCCGACCTCCGATCTGGCTACTGGCAAATTGCTGTAGACGAAATGGATCGTGAGACAACTGCATTCGTTACCCCCTGACGGCATTTACCAATTCAAGGTCATGCCGTTTGGCCTCTGCAATGCCCCGGCAACCTTCGAGAGAATGACAGATACGCTACTTCAAGGATTTAAATGGGCGACGTGCTTGTGCTACTTGGATGACGTGATAACTTCTCACCCACCTTCGCCACACACCTTGAACGCCTTTCTACCATTCTATAATATTCCGCTCTGTCCATGATGTTCTCAGTTTCGTGGGCCTCTGCTCCTACTTTCGGCGGTTCGTGAAAACTTTGCGGCACTCGCACGGCCACTTACCGACCTTCTCAAACAAGATGCCCCATTTCATTGGGGCCCTCTTCAAACTGACGCCTTCTCTCAACTAATTACCACTCTCACGACAACCCTATTCTTGCGCATTTCGACCCCGATGCTCCTACAGAAGCGCGCACAGACACGTGTAGTCACGGCATTGGTGCAGTTTTGGCGCAAACTCAGCGGGGCAACGACCGTGCAATTGCGTATGCAAGTCGTCTCCTTTCGAAATCTCAACGCAAATACAGAGAAATTTCATTCATTGTTTGCTGTACACCTATGACTTCTTCGCCAGTTGAACACAACTTATGCGGATACGCGTTCAACGAATGATTTTGTACTATGTGCTAGCGTGTTTTTTATGTACGTCACTAACAAGACAAAACAAACCACGACCACTTGCTTGCCTTCGGCATAGCACGCTATACTTAGGATTAGGAGACCTCACATTTAAGCCTGACTGCGAAAACTCCCGTAGCTACCATGCAACCGCGGATCATTTCATGTCTACATTTTTGGCATCACGTCTGAATAGAACCAACGCACTTTCAACAAAACAAAACAACAACGACGACGACGACAATGGTTTTGCGTGATAAAACTATATACCGCGTGAGGCTCGCCGTATTCAGTGTAGCACTCTCCCAATTACGACCACCTGTGGTTCTTAGCGCCTACATCTAAGAACGCAGGCCTCTATCATTTCCACGCCATCGAAATGCAACTGTCGAGATCGGGATGCGATCCTTATCTGCGGGTCAGCAGCCTCGTGCACATCAATCACCACTGTGCCATTGACATCAAAACCGATTCCTTTACAACTGTAATGGGCAGGCCTGGTTGGTACACTACTGGAATGGTCATGACGTATCTGTCATTCTTACCTTGTGTCACGCGTCTTAAGCACTGTTCCGTGCCACCCCATCCCTACAATAAACGCTAGTGACCATCGGCCGTATGCACAAAGTGTGCACCACTAAATATGCTTTCAAAAGACAAAATGTATACGTTGACAAAAAATAGTTGTACAAGAAAAGTACATTTGTATTTCAATACTACTTCATCAAAAGCACAGGCAACCGGCGCGCTTTAGTTTTGCCGTTTAGCTGCCGCTGAGAGAGTTGAAAACGATGCAGGCGCCAATGACGCAAAAGCTAAATACAACAAAAAGCGCGCCGATCACATATAGATGCGCCCGCAAAACACAAGCATTGGTTTGCATCATTTATTTTCGCTGAGGGCGGCCATAATTATAAGATATATGTTCGCAATATCAGTTGTACAGGAATACTACATATGTATCCAAAATATCAACACGTTCACCTCTTTCCGCACACCTCGTGATCGCTTTACTCGAGCAGACAGAACATCGCTGCTTTACCAGTATTCAAACCTTCGCGACTTCCCGCCGACTGAAAATCGTTTACTTTCAGTTTTTCTTTTTCTTTTTTTAAGCGAGCCAGTGGGCGGCGACCGCAGGCGAGTGAAAGCACACCGTCTCTCTTTTATTCGCTAAAATCTCGCAAGCTATGCTTTTAAGTTTTCGTTGAATCCCGTGCGGTGGCGCTGCAAATAAATGCGCTTGCTGTCAAGTTTTTTTCTCCTTTACTTCATATCTCGCGTAATGTTTTGTAGCAATATGTAGAAACTGAAGGCATATTTAAAAAAAAAGCCAAACAATACAGTTGTACACGTGAAATTAAAAAAAAAATCTATGGTCACAGCGGTGATTCGAACCTGGGTCTTTTTAGTGGTATGCGAGCATTCTACCCCTCGACCACTTCGGCGGAGCTGCGCACGGCTCTTAAAACGACGACAGGTCACAGACTACCGATCGCAGCGCCACTAGCGGATTTGACCCCGTTTGGGCTTCACTTTTAATGCATTGGTGCTGCGGCCGGTCCGGGCACTCCCCTTGTTCTAGTACACTCTAGGCCGAACAGACGCACGATTTCTGTTGGCGTACGTCTGTCTTAAACGAACAGACGTGCGCACTACGTCGTCTGCTACAAACAGCACGACCATGCCTATCTTCCTTTCTTTGCCTACTCGAAGCGTGCCCAACTCGAAAGTCACGGTGTTTGCCATGCACGTCCAGGCACCCGCATATTGCGCAGATACCGCTTTTGGGACGCTCATTCGCCGCCCCCCATGAAGAGTACAGAAGTCGGCCGCGACCTTCACGGTCACGCGACTATGCCAGTGCCTGCGTATTTAAGAGTAAGGTGTACACATAGGAGAGGCTGCCCCCTCCTCCCACCACTTCCAACCCACTTTCACTAAAAGGCGTCAGTCACAAACTAAACATGCGCCCACATTCAACTCACGTATTATCCCAGCACTTTGTGGCGTTAGCTAACTTGGTTAGTGTTGGCCTACGTTTGCGAACTGTTGGCTATATTCTGATATAATTGCAACATTATATCTAAGTTGATAGGTTGCATTGACCACACGTATTTTCCTTTCTGTAAGTGTTTTCTCCCATTAGATCGAGTCCCCTGGCACGGCAGTTCAGTATACGCGTGGCATTGCAGGGGAATTTCGTTCACACAGCGCAACAGTGCAGTCATATACTGTCAACGTATACATACACTCGTTCCTGTGCACGTACCAGTAAAACAGAGTGATATGGCTTGAACAGTGCAAGTGAGCGAAGTCTGCCGGTCAAACACGAGAAATGGCGCGACCATCCGATGTACAAAAGCACTGTCACATGTACACATTAAAGCGACCTGCGCATCACGCCCATAGCCAGGATTCTTTCTTTTTTTTTCGGGGGGGGGAGGGGGACTTGTTGATTGATTGATTGATTGATTGATTGATATGTGGAGTTCAAGGTCCCAAAACCACCATATGATTATGAGAGACCCCGTAGTGGAGGGCTCCAGAACTTTCGACCCCCTGGGGTTCTTTAACGTGCACCCAAATCTGAGCACACGGGCCTACAACATTTCCGCCTCCATCAGAAATGCAGCCGCCGCAGCCGGGATTCTATCCCGCGACTTGCGGGTCAACAGCCGAGTATCTTAGCCACTAGACCACCGCGGTGAGTCAGCGGGGACTTGTTGGAAAGTTTGTCCTCGGGCAGAACAGCCACCGCTATCCGAATTTAAGAAGGAGGGCCAGGGCGGCCTCCGGGGTACCCCTTTTCCTGACTACGGGTTTTCTGTGCATGCTGTTTAGGTTGAGTTATGGTATACGCCCCCTGGTTCAACGGCGTACAGCTTGTGTACCATGTATGCGCGTGTGCACATGCGTTGACGAAAATAAGTGGATTCTCATTCGCCGAGGAGGTCTCGGTCACAACCCGCACGACGGACGCGTGCAAACGTATACTGCACGCGCACACAACCATGCGACTCGTGGGTTTTGCTGACTTATACACGGGACCGGCTTAGGTTAGGTTAGGTTATGCACATCCGTGCTTTACACTCACGAGGCGTATGACGTGTATTTGTCGACGCTGTACACGCGTTCACGTAGCGGCTGCGTATATATATACTTCGCCGAAAGGGGTCTTGGCCACAAAGCCCACGAGACGCTGACACCCTGCATTCGCACGAGGCTCGTGCTTTCGCTGGCCGAGACCCCCTTTCGAGAGAAAAAAAAAGCGACGAGGCCTGAATTAGCCTTCTGCGGGGGTCGACTGATTGGGAAGCGAATCGGTCGACGTGACGCGTCTGGAGTTGGCACGCCCTCAACGTTGTTCTCCGACTGCGCCTACATGCTAATGAGGGACGAGGCCGATCGATTGTTGCGCTTTGATGCACGCGGGCCGCTGCTGCGTGTGAAGCCATCCGGCCTTTAATTGATGCAATCGGTAGGAACCATAGCTGGCGTTGGCAGTGTGTATATAGGCATGTGAAGTGACTGCGCGTGTCTGCACAGGCATGATCACGCCCTCGACGAGGTTAGTGGTGGTATAACCTTTATTCGATTTCCTGTGGGCTGAACAGTTGTTTGCTTAGGTTCACGTCTTGTAGAAACGTGCGAGCTTATTTGGAATACGCACGGATGATTACCAAGAGTTTGTACTATTGCATACCTGGCTCCTATATACGTGCCAGTGAGGTACCCACGAAGTCGACAACTGTGTAAAGACACGGGTCAATTGCGACATATTCATTCATTCATTGATTCATTCATTCATTCATTCATTCATTCATTCGTTCGTTCGTTCGTTCGTTCGTTCATTCGTTCGTTCGTTCGTTCGTTCGTTCGTTCGTTCGTTCGTTCGTTCGTTCGTTCGTTCGTTCGTTCGTTCGTTCGTTCGTTCGTTCGTTCGTTCGTTCGTTCGTTCGTTCGTTCGTTTATTCGTCCGTTCGTAAGAAAATGAAGTGTGAGTGTGTGCCCACTACTTCGGACGGGTCACCCAAAGGTTTCATCTTCCTTCCCTGCCAGCGGCAAGTTGTCTTTTCGTACGCTTCAATTTCTTCAACGTTTATACAATAATTATTGCTATGCAGTTAAGAGACAACAGATAACCTTCCCGTATACCTTTCTTAGATTTATTGCCTATTGATTTTTTATCAATATAGCATCTATAATGAAAGTGAGAGAGACAAAAACGACCCTTTAGTTCCCCTTCTTCCGTTCATTAGTATATACTTCCTGGTAATAGTACACAACCAGTGCGTGATTCACTGTCAAGCACAGATGCTACGTGCCAAAGGTGTGTTTGCACTGCGTCGCGTCATGCGTAGAATAAACTGCAGTCACAGTATGCACATACATTCGTGAGTAGCAAGGCGGGCCGCGCTGTTTACTTCGAAAGCGTCACGCATTTCATTCATATACTCGTAATAAATGACACCCCCCCCCCCACCACCTGTTGTGTGTGTACTATAGTATGCGGAAGCGGCAGCTGCTGTTATACCAAGCGGTACGGATATCCCCCAGCAGAGGAAAACCCACCTCCCCCTCCTTAAGCATGCCACTGGGGGAGTGCGTAGACAGGGCGAGTCGTGAAGGTGCAGCGGCGCGTGCCGCTCGTGTCGACGCCGTCCTTCCCGAGTAGACGCACGACGGCATTCCTCCACGACGCAACGGCAAAGCTCACGCTCTCGTACTTTCTATATACATGACGATAGTTATAGCCAAGGAGGATTTTAAAAAATTGCTGGAGTGGAAATGATTGCGCAGAAGTGAAGCCGTTCCTCTGGCGAGATGGCGGCTGTGGCGGCCATCTTACTAGGGGCATGATAAAGTATCGCCGTTCAGCGCCTCGAACGGCCAACGAGTTTAATGTGGCAACATTTTTCGGGCCTCATAGTGCTCCAAGTGCGTCTTAAAGTCACTAGTTTGCCGTAGTGAGCCTCTAATTGGAGGCAAAGTTCTTTAAAGATTCAGTCATCTATTTTTGTTTCTGAGTGTTATTTCGTCAGGAACAACTATCCTTTAATATAGAACTACCGTAGTATTTACATAACGTATCAAAGCCACTTCATCTTTAAGTGGGCACTATCAGAAAAGACCATGTTTCCGCCATCTTGGCAGTGGCAATAGGTGGCTTTACTTCTGTTGGCAGGGCATCGCAGGAGCTTCCACTACAGCAACTTTTCTTTAATTCTCCTTGGTTATAGCGCGAGAACAAAACGACGACACAGAGACAAGAAGGGCACGAAAGACCTTCTTGTCTCTGTGTCGTCGTTTCGTTCTCGCGCTATAACTATCGTCATGCCATACCAACTAGCCCAAGCTGCCACATTTCTATATACACATACAGGCAAAGCCGCACAAACAATTCTCTCTGGCCCAAACAAGCTTCACCTGCAAGCCTGCTGAATATTAACATAGTCTAGCATGTAGGGAGAGATGACCCCCTCCACCTTCCTAACTTTTTTTCGATTTTGCATGACGTATCTTTACATGCACCCAGAAAAACGTACACACGAACATACATAAAGCGTGGTCGAACGCACCTGCTTCCTCGTGAAAAATCGGAAAAAAAATTTGGCTACGATTTTTATGCTGAATATGTGACACACGAACAAAACCGTACAATATACGATGCGTGATAACTGTATGATGCACGACGTTTATGATGCACGTAACCCGACAGACGGCTGCATGTGCACTAAGCGAGCTGGGGCTGAACTCAACGCACCGAGTACGGACTATATGCCAACGATCACGAAATGTTAACGGTAGTCATGCACGCTTGCACGCAATCTGTTAGCTTGCCTGTTTGTTTATGCATGCTGTGTGTTCCTCGTGCAGCAATGTCTTGTTCGTTAAAAGCATTGATCAGTTGTTGCTATTCCTGTTGGTACCAGCCTTGTCCTGAACACGACATGTATTTTGTTGATTGATTGATATGTGGGGTTTAACGTCCCAAACCACTATATGATTATGAGAGACGCCGTAGTGGAGGGCTCCTGAAATTTTGACCACCTGGGGTTCTTTAACGTGCACCCAAATCTGAGCACACGGGCCTACAACATTTCCGCCTCCATCGGAAATGCAGCCGCCGCAGGACATGTATTTTGTACCCCGATAGCTATTTTCATGAACTACAGTAATAAACTGCCTTCTGTGGACGAGCAACTGCCTAATTAATTATTTGTGAATTAGCTACGATACTGGATTCATGAGCAACCAGTATGTCGGCTATTCTCGCCTCACCATTAACTTATTACACGAATGAAGTTATGGCGTGAGTGTTTTGCGACGCCATAGTTTATGTGACACATGCTGTGACTAGCACATCTAAAGATAGAAAAGAGAGAAAACAAGCATATTGTTGACTGAGACACAGAGAGCACATGGCAACATAAACGAATACCGGGAATCTCAGTTATAGCTCACACGTTCTTATAAAACGGGTACCAATCTAAACGAGAACACGTGCTGCTTTCCATAAGCCTTCCCTGAACACGTCTAAATATGCCTCACGTGACGTCACACCGAACAACCTCACCAGATGTCCACTAGGCAGATTTAACCCACGCATCCTGTAGCGAAGTCAGTCGGTCACACTGAACCGGTTCACCGGTGGTGGAGGAGGTTTAAGGTTGCGTCTGGTTCTCAATCGAACCAGCGAAGACAGCAGCGCAGTCAGCCGACGTGTCGATGGCTGCACGCCAAGAGGGACGCCCTACCGATGAGACGTTGAACGCGAATGCGTGCCAAAGCACATCCATTAAAGGATTCGCGCCCTTTTCACATCTCCCCCGCTGCGTGCAGCGGGTGTGGTAGTCTTCTTTTGTTCTTTTTATATAATCATTCCTTCGCCAATCATTAATCGAGTGCATTCGTTATTCAGCGGCGCATCCTTCACAGCTGCTGTTCTTCAACGCAGTGCTCGACATACTGTATCCCGCAGCTGCGAAATGACATCCTAAGCAGTCTTCGGCGGCTTGAAATAGTTAAGAAGTTAAATTTCTCGCCCTACCTAACGGCTATTTTATCGGCCCGTAGCTGTTTGAATACCCGACACGGCGTTCTAGAGCTTAAGGAGCTGAAGGTCGAACGATCGAATCTGACACCCCATATTCCCAAACGTTCCTCCACTCGACTGTCACCCTCCACTATACAGAGTTGAGCACTGCGCCACCACTTGGCTGAAATTGACGCTGCGCTACTCAAGAATCGAAGCAGACTATCGCTGATATGCAGTGACTTGCCGTGCCTAGAGATGGCGCTCCCATCGGCTTTGTCAAGTGGAGGCGAAGCGTTGGGTGAATGGAGGTTCTAGAATACGGGGGTGAGTCGCAGCAGCAGTATTTCGATGGAGCCGATATGATAGAGACTCATCTGCTTACATTCAGGTGCCCGTTACGGAACACCTGATGGTCAAAATTACCGGAGCCTTCCCCTACCGAGTCCCTCGAACTCATATAGTGGGTTTGGACGATAAACTACGACAACTACTGTTGTTGTTTTGATAGTTGCAGGCGTGCGTGAATGTGTATGCTCTATTAGAACCCGGCTATCCCAATACGTAATGTAGAGTCTTTATGATCGGGCGTATTTTTTTTCAACTTCATTTCCGTGACGGAAATACGTCACTGAAGCCTTGGTGAACCCTGACACAAAACGATTTCGTAGAATTCACGCGTTGAAGCCAATAAAAATACTGCTTGCGTGGCACACAAACATCATCTTATTCAAGTTGCCATTGAATCAAACACGCAATGAACGTCAAGTTCATAAAGTTTTACATCAAATAAAATTAGTTTACTTACTATGTATAAAGAAGCCCGGTAATGCTGTGACAGTACATATCTGTTTTTAGGGGCACGACTAAGTTCCAAGTATTTTAAATTGCAGAACGCTTACAACTCAGCACTTTTTGATCAGGCCTCATATTATTTAAAAAAGGAACTCTTAAGCCAGGACCGTTCGCAAGAGAACCTTTGAAACAAATACTGATTCAGGACAATGCTGATTTGAGACAGATGCAGGTTCATTACGAAATCGACAAGCAGGTTGCAAAATGTAGACATGAAATAACAGCATTGTGAATTAATGTTCAGGGGATTATCTAAGAGCAAAGAATTTTTACGGCGACATCTGGTCAGTCATTAAATAGCAGCACAACAGGCTGGCGCACGAGGTGGTGTTACGAATGCACACATAGTGACGTAAGCTTGCCACCATAGCGATTCACGGAGTCTCCGACGAATCGTGCTGTACGACTGGAGGCTCTAAACAAAACGTGATGTCGTTGCGGTGCTGCGATCTGTCGAGTCGTGCAACGCCTCTGTAGATAATAGGCGACAATCACACCCCAACCCCTTCGTCCTTACTGCACTCCGGAAAGTTTTCCTTCCATCTTCGTACAGAGCTTCATCATCGACGATCTGATTAAAGCGAGCCGAGCCGTCGTCCCACACTAATTGGTCTTGCCTCCGAGCGAACAGATGACGATGTGGGAGGCATGGCGAAAAAAAAAAGAAATAAAGAAATGTATAAAGAACACGGGTAAGAAAAATGAAGTAAAGCCAAGCTAAAACAAACGTTATAAAAGAAAAAAAGAACAAATCTAAGATAAAAAAAAGGGAGGAGGAAGCGAGGTAAGCACAGCTGTTGAGGTTTCCATCGTTCGTGCGTGTGTGACGTGGGCGCAAGGACGTATACGGCGTCGGCAGAGCGTAGGGGGACGCACAAGGTCAGGCTTCCGCCGCCGGACACGCCGATTGAGCGGCACCGACTGCGGCAAGGACGACTCCGGGGCGCCGGCCAAGGGCGCCGGCTCCTTGCTTTTAGGGGGGTATACCCGCCGTCTCCCTTCCTCTTTTTCATTCCCCCTTCCCTCTCTCCCTCGTGCGACCCGCGAGAGACGGTGGTAACGAGAGCGGCGTCAAAATATTATTAACGGCCACAGCTGTTAGCAGTTTCGTAATGATACTTCGAGAAATATTTGCGAGATCTGTGCGAGCCAAACTGGCATCACGTCGGTCTTCACAACGTTCTTTCAGCGAGGAAAATGTTGCCGTTAAATGGGAGCACTGCCTTTGCAAAAAATTGTTAGAGCAGCAATGCTGCGGTCACACTGAAGCCTTTTTTTTTAATATACTTCTTTGTACTTAGCAGAATGAGAATTGTGCTGCCACTGAAAGTAGTGCACCGTTTAATATAAGGGTCCGCTGAGACTTTAATTAGGGATTCATTTTAGGGTGAAACGTGTTGTGTGAGCCATTGCGACGTCATCCGCGAATCGCCTGTCCTATATAGCCATTGTTACTGTAGTTTGATGGCCCCTCCATGGTGGCCTAGTGGCTAAGGTACTCGTCTGCTGTCCCGCAGGTCGTGGGTTCGTATCCCGGCTGCGGCGGCTGCATTTCCGATGGAGGCGGAAATGTTGTAGGCCCGTGTGCTCAGATTTGGGTGCACGTTAAAGAACCCCAGGTGGTCGAAATTTCCGGAGCCCTCCACTACGGCGTCTCTCATAATCATATGGTGGTTTTGGGACGTTAAACCCCACATATCAATCAATCACTGTAGTTTGATGTACGGTTTTCTTTTCTTTTCTCCCTAATCACTTAATTTTAGAGGTTCTCCGTACTCTCATTTTCAGTGTGCTCACTTCTGATTCTTTTTTGCTCGTTTTTTTTTAACTGTCCAGTTTCTGCAGTGCTTCAGAGTTTCGAAATGATAATCGCGATCACTGACTCTTGCACGTTCCTTCTTACACCTGCACTCCCTCTATCTCCCTGTATCTCCATTTACTTTCTTAGCTTCGTCGTTCAGAGCGTGAGCCCTCGAAGAGAACAATCGTCGGTGAAGAAGAGAAAGAGGAGGTCCCGTGTGCGTGTGTCGCGCGCTGCGTGGCCTGGGCTGACCCGAAAAATCGTTTCCGCGGTGAAACACCGGTGGCTCCGGAATGAACAACGGCAAAGGAAGCAAGACAGAAAATAAAAATAAACGCGAGAACGAGGGTGAAACGAGCTGCGCTGCGAAAACACGGGTGAAAGGTAGACACAGTAGACACAGAGGCGGGCGGAGGCAATCCATTTCTCCCGTACGTCAAGCCGGTCTGATTGCGGGTGACGCGCCGCTGCCGCCGCCTGGCGGACACGTTCTCCGTGAGGCGGGTCCATGGGTGCAGCGCGAGTGCGTCGAGTTTGTCATGGGCGCGTTGCGCGTCGCCGTGCAAGAGAACGGCCCTGTACAGGACTGGCGTAGCAGTCTGTTGGGTCCGGCTGACGTACAGTCGGTGACATCATTAGACGTTCCATTGTCCGTTCCATTGGCTGCGCTGTGAAAACAGGCACCACGAGGGAAGACCGAAACGCGTAACAAGTCACATTGGTTCCGGTTTGATGGCGCCACCATATTATCACGTGGTAGTGGCGGTGAAGAGGTATACGTAGTCACTCTGGTAGAGACGAAGATCTTTATGGGATGAATATGGAGCCTGAGCACTAACTCAGTGTACAAGCAACGCAATCTGTGCTCTGATAGCCATAGGCGTGCGCAAAAGGGGGGCTTGGGTTTAGTCGCCTCGATTCTATCTGCGACATCTACGCAATGACCACATGCAAAATTGGTCCTATAGACAGAGTTGTAAGCGGCGCCGCGATGGGATTAAGATCATCCGCAAGCAAATGACAACGGAGGCACCAAGCCTCAAAGTCTGCCCGACCTCTCGAAGGGATCTCGTTGTGTCATTGTTCGGCGACTCGTACGCTGCAGCAGGTCGCCGTTGCAGCGTACGCGAGGCACTGCGAAATGCGCCTTGTCTCCGGGCTGCAGGCATGAAGAACGAATCGAAGCGATAGCGCACGATTGTTGCGCCGCAGAAATCCGTGCAGCGCCAACAAACGCGTGCACGTATTGTTTTTTTTTTCCTGCATATAAATTATCCTTAGTTTTGAACGCAACCCTTCTAACCTGAATCCCTCGAGGAACGGCAGTGATAGAAGAAACAGAACAGAGCGACAGAATCAGGATGAGTTAGCATGAAGTAGTGACAGTACGCGACTCGCTTAAATGCGTCATTTCCTCAATAGCAAACTGTGTACTCGGGGGCAGTTCGGGTTCCGCATCGCTGCACGCAACTACTCCGACACGGGAGGCATCGACAAAAAAGGGGGAACTGAATAAGCGTAGGAGCAGTGGCAGAGAAAGGATTTTCACGTAAAGTTATGCGCGCGCCGCACAGAGGCGTGGGTTGAAGTGGTGCGACCCTGGCTGCTGCTGTTCGCTTCGGGTGTAGTACCTCTTGACGAAGCGATTAGCCTCGTTCGAATGACATCGAGAAGTGGACAAGGGGCCCTCCCTGGTGTCATGTATCCAGGTCGATCCACAGCGGCGGCACTGTCGCGAAAAAAAAAAAAACGGATGGCAGTACATGAAGACGAATGTTCCCGACCCCCGTGGGTGGTCGCCGTGGGTGCGGCGGTTCGGGTTCGGCGACGTGTACGAGACCGAAAGGAGGGAAAGGGCAACTACATCTCTTTCCCTCTCTCAAGGCTTACTTTTCTTTCTCTTCTGGGAATACGGACTGGGCAAGACGCAGTAACCCTTTATAATGCTCGCGAATTGCAGACTTCGAGAAACGCTAATTTACATAAAGGTAGAGAGGCCACGACACACAACTGTCGATGATGATTAGCATTATGTGGTTTTAATCCTCGTTCGTTCACAGACAAGCTGGCGAAATTTTAGCGCATTTGGTCGAGCACTTAATTTATAATTGAATGTTTTCATAAAGACACGAGCCAGCACGTAACCTAGCCACAAAGTTTTTCCCTAAACAGTCAAGGGGAAGAGGAGAGGGGAATGTTGGCTTAACTATACTTCAGACCCAAAACCACGAAAGGTAACTCCCCCCCACCATCCCCCAAATTGTCATGCAAGGGGTTGTTTAACCAAAAATAAGTCATGAAAATAGGTTTTGCTCTTGAATAGTCAAGGTATTCAACAAGATTCTCCCCCCCCCTCCCTCCCTCCTCGAAAAAAAATCCTGGCTACGGGCTTGCTGTATACATTATGTACGTTCGTGCATGCGTTTCAACGTAGGAACGTATATGCACACAAGCAAAGCTCATATTTTTCAGGGATGGGCGGGACATTTCACGCCCCCTCCCCTTCCTGGCTACGTCATTGACGCGAGCAGCTCGACAGTCGGGAAGCACTGGCGCACTAGCAAACCATGACGTCACAAGGTGCTTGCAGTGCGAGAGTCTACATTCCTTCGAACGCAGTTGTTGCTCCCTGGTGAGCTGCATCTGCAATCGAGCAATTCAAGCTTTCTTCAGCTTGGAATGGACAGTGAACGTTTTGCTGTGGCTAAAGCTTTGGTAGAACACGATGACTCCACTTCATGCAACACATGACGTCACACACCCATGGCGAAATGGCAGTCACCGGTGGTAAGCGGAGATCCGGCATCATCAAGGGCTAATTTTTTATCGAGATATTATTTTAGTGTACATTTTTCATACGTGTGCAGGCGCTATAGACCCCCTAAGCCTGAGCATCGGTTTCCTAAATATCACAGACGAGATGGTATACAGCATTCTGAGTTTAAAACTTAGAAAAAAAAAGATGAACATCACGATAATACCAAGATAGTTTTTAATAACACGAATGTCTTCCTTGACAGCAGCATGCTCCCTCAAACTTTCGCGTGCCTACAAGAAATGTGACACCAAGCCTTGGCGTTCCCTGAACCTTCATAAAGCCATTAGAAATGTGCCAAGTCCGCTTTTTGTTTCGCTCCTAATAAAAATTTTACATTTCCTGTTTAATGCTGCAGCGTCACGCTACACCGAACTAATTGCGTGCCAAATTAAGCAACCCTAAAAAAAACGTTATGAGGCACGACGGACGGTTTCCGCGCCATAAACACTGACAACGTGTCTCCTCCGTAAAGCATGCAGGCGTAATTGACACAACAATAATCCGCTACAGGAATGGGCTGAGAGCACGCGAGAGGTCACACGCCTCTGTAGCAGCGCCTCTGCAGGTTACGATGTGAACTGCTTGCAGCGAAGACAATTTCGCTTCGCATGCTAGCAGATGTTTCTTTATCATCCTCACTTCCGTTCTATAACCTTGCATGTTTACGTGCCTTAGGACTCGCGCAAGATGAGCGTTGCATGCTTTTTTTTTAAAGGTGTGCGCCAGATACGTGAAATGAGCATTCCTCCACCGTGCGCAGGACTTCCACGGGTGTTTACATGCGGCAGTTAAATGTTCACGCGCTTTGAGTTGATCGTTGATTAAACATCGCGTTACCAAATATCGGCCTTATCCTGCTGGTCATGTTGACGGCCGAGCTATAGTGCGTTCCACGGACTATAGCCTCCGCTTAAAGATTGCAATAGCCAATTAACAAAAACGAAAGAAATAAAAATGTGGGAAAATGAAAGACAGAACGGTTCATTCTAGCTTCAAATGCACACTGTCAAACCTATAGCCATTTACTAGTCATCGCACAAGATGGTCTATAACGCGTATGCTCTACTGTAGACCTTCTCACACGAGAGAAAGTGAGAAAAAAAAAGACATTTCTTTTCTGGGCTGTGACACCAAAACGCCGAGGCTGACGTGGCTGCTTCGGCAGTGGGTTTAAGGAGGAGAGGAGGCCGCTCTTTTTACCACAGCCCAGTAGGCAGCCTCCTGTGAAAAAGTGCAGCGGCGTTTGCGTTGTAACTGCTGCTTATCAATGCCGCGTAACAATGCAACGAAATCGATAGCATATCGTGCATAATCCTCAGCATTGCAGTGCCATACGGTTCTAGCAGACTACGACCCCCCCTCTTCGATTCCTCCCCTTTGCAGACACGTCATTAAAAAAAGCAACACGTCCGGCCTTAATTCTGCTTCATAAACCCACGGCTGTCGAATCATTCGATGTTATCGACGAAGTTTTCACGCAGCCTTTTCTAATTTCTTCTTTTCTTTTTCTCGTTCGATCGATATCTTCCTTTCACAGCGGAGGTCGCAGCCTTGGCACAACGCAATATGCGGATGAGACGACGCACGAGTCTCGGGGCGCATACATTTATACGACACACGCGCGAGATGGAAGAGATCACGACGCCGCGTGACAAACGATCTTTGCTTCAGAATGCACGCAAGCCAGCTTGGTAAAACTCGCCGTGCATACACGTCTCACAGCGGGAATCCGGCGAATATTCAACGCGCCTGTCTCAAAACGCGCGCGAAGGACGCTCTTATTAGGTGCGAGGGTAAACAAGAGGTCTCCTGCATACGCACCGGCGAGCCTCTGATTTAGCGACTTTTCCAGCACAACTGTGTCGTTTAGAATGGGCCCCTGCGTAGCATATCATGTGCCGTATACGGCACAATATATGCCGTTTACGGCACATGATAAATCCGTATATGTGATAAATCCGTATATGCGCCGTATATATGTGCCACATACGGCACGTGTGTTGTGCAAGCCCGTGTCGCCAATTAACTTCAAGCATATAAATGTCTATACTAATACTACTAACATTTTATGAGGTCGACGGACCTTCATTATAGACCCTGAATCAACTGAGACTGGCTGCCCACGTTCAGATTTATTGCACTCACCTTTTATTTGTATTTCTATATCTTTCACGCCCCTAAAATTTTCTAGGCTAAGCCAAGCAAACATTTAGTTCATGTTAACTTTCTCGCCTTGCTGCACACTGTACATATCTTTCTTATGTTTGTAAAGTGAACAAATCCAAATGTCGGCACGAAATCTTAGTTTCGTTTCTCTGAGTTTTGACAGTGGTTTCTAAACGTCTTCTAAGCTCCTCTATTATTTCTATACTTCTCAGCAGTCGACGCACGCAGGCATTACTATGCTGGTTCTTTTCCAATTGCGCATTAATCTGCAAAAGGCATTTTCATTATACCAGACGAAGGTGCTATGGTTTCAGTGAATTCATCACGCATGCAGTACACGTCCCGAAGCCCACAACTATTGAGACAACAAAGTCTTATCATTGTAATGAAATCCCGACGGAGACCTGGAATTTTTGCCAGGAGAATTATCGGATTAACCGAAGACAATGCAGATCATATCAGGCGTACATATTCGACGTTATCAAGTTCCAGTCGAAACTTCGAAAATGGTCGTTGTATAGGACGTGAAGGACAAGCACACGCGTACGAATTAGGAGTACAGGTGGCGCCGCTCCCACGAGGCACTCTTCTGCCGTTGGTTGAACTTGTTCTACTGGAAGGTCAGCTGGTGCACAGCAGTAAGGAAAAGTGAAAAGAAACTTGATAACAATATATATATATATATATATATATATATATATATATAACGAGAGAGAGAGAAAGATAACAATTGATTGATTGATTCAGTGATTCAATGATTCAAAATGGGTCACCTGTAGTATTAAACGCCACCCCACAGTTCATCAGTCGGTCTACCTGAGTCGAACAATGGCAGGACGTAGGACTATAGTAGCTACAGAAAACTTGTGAACTTTCCGTCTCTGTACGAGTAGCTCAATCCACGTCAACAAGTGTCACCGTTACTTCACGACAGGCTTTTACGGTTCAACTTTCTTAAAAACCGCGGCTAAGTTCACAAGAGATCATGAAACCTTGCGCGGGCTTTGGGTAAGCGGCTCATACGCGAACGTCAGAAGACTCCAACCACGGAGGGCGTCCTTCCGGCCGGGAGGAGAAAAACAACGGCCAGCCGTATCTTCGACAAGCAGCTTTGATGTGTAAAGCGACAAAAAACGCTCGCAAACGTCAACACAACATCAGCGTGCCAAATCAAGGCTTCCCGCACGATAAACCATGATGTGTTTTTAATCCAACCCCCCCCCCCCCCCCGGCACCACCACCTCTTCTCTTGTCTTATGTCTCTCGGCATTGTACATCACGTACGCAGCCCTAAGGCGCGTCTGATTAAGATGCCGGCCGCAATCACCCACGGACCGGTTAAGTGAGGTGTCAATCGGTTACCCGCAGTCTCCACCTCCTCACATCTCCAGAGTCGTCCCTTGTTAAGGGTATCGAGATTCGACCAGCGCAACGTATTACGAGAGCAGTGCATGAAGTGCCGGCATTGCACCGCCGACATTTCTCTCGCGGGATCCCAGCATCTGGGTCAACGGCAGCGGCGCAAGTGACGCCTTGCAGTCCGTCCTCCTCCTCCGAGCTTTTGTTCCGACTTCCAACGACCACCCCCTCCGAAGAAG
This sequence comes from Rhipicephalus microplus, assembly GCF_043290135.1. Taxonomy (NCBI): domain Eukaryota; kingdom Metazoa; phylum Arthropoda; class Arachnida; order Ixodida; family Ixodidae; genus Rhipicephalus; species Rhipicephalus microplus. Next base: position 409,098 of record NW_027464723.1, on the reverse strand, counting down.
TCGCGCGCCCTTCGGCTTTGGACACGTTCCCTTTTCACTCTCGCTGTCACGCGTCTCTCTGTCGCACGCCGTTCTTCTTCACGCCGTGTCAACCTCCCCGCGTCCGCGGAAGTGCCACTGCACAGCCACCAGCTTCCGCTCTCTGTTGTCTTCCTTTCTTCTGCACGGAAGCTGGGTATCATCTCAGACGTTTACTTCCGACCCAAGGGTTCTGCATTCGGCACTCATTCGCCCCGCCGCGGTGGTCTAGTGGCTAAGGTACTCGGCTACTGACCCGAAGGTCGCGGGTTCAAATCCCGGCTGCGGCGTTTTCCCGGCTGCATTTCCGATGGAGGCGGAAATGTTGTAGGCCCGTGTGCTCAGATTTGGGTGCACGTTAAAGAACCCCGGTGGTCCAAATTTCCGAAGCCCCCTACTACGGCGTCTCTATAATCATATGGTGGTTTTGGGACGTTAAACCCCACATATCAATCAATCAATCAGCATTCGGCACTCACGTGAAAGAGAGAGAGAGAGAGAGAAAGAGAGAAACCAGAACTATATGAAAACAAGGAAATGTTTATTATGGAAAATGAACAGTGAAATGGTTCAGGGCAGTTCAGTGAAGACGCATTATGACCTGTGCTATATCGATCAGTCGTGAGGAGCTGGATAACTATCCTCTAAATTCCGGAACCACTGCCAAAAGACAGTATTTTGTTTATCTGACATTAAGTAGGTTGACAAGTTTGCACAAGGCAAGCTTGAAATTATATGCCTCGCGATACTTGGGCTTCAGCCAACATAATTACTGTTGCGACGTTAAGGGGTACATCGTAAATTTTGGTGAGCCATGTTAGTAGTGGCAACAGATTGCTTTTGTTCAAGCGTGTGCACGTGTGTTTAACTGGCAGTACGTATCCTCTCTTTCACTCGCTGTTTTCTTTTTTATGTTACTTTCTGCGATTGCCTACATGTATTCTATGCCCAGCCACACTTTCGTTTCTGTGCTTCTCCGCTATGAAAAGACACAAAGAAATACAGCGAGAAAGGAAAAGCTTAGACGCCTAATAATAACAGACTGTTTCCTTACACGGAAGCTATCGTTTCGGCGTCGCAGCTGTGAATTAACCACGCGGTGTGTCCATCGCTGTCACCTTCAGGTCTCAGAGTCATTAATCACCTTCTCTACGCGGTAATTAGCGCGCGAGCTCTTCGCGAGAGCACATAGGCGTCACAAAAAACAAACGCGCGCCAGCCATCGTCGTCGTTGGAAAGAAAAGACGGTGTAGAATAAGAGGAGGCCGTGGGTAGCTCGTCTTCTTCTACCGCAAAACTTGGCCGGCGGCTTCCGTTTTGAGGGCACGTTCAAACGTATTTTATAACGCGCGTGCCGCTTGTGTGTTCACACGTACGTTCACACGTACGCGTCGAACGGGCGTAATCGTGCGTCGCTCCGCGGTTTACGCGCATGCATCATCGACAAGAGCCAAACAAGTCCCGGAACGGTGCGACAATGTCTCGTGGCTTGCAGCTAGCTAAGCCGCGGGCGATCGCCTAAGCACACAATGCGCCGAGGCCCGGAGCCAAAATGCCGCCTCCCACCACGCGGCGTCCTTCTCCGCCCACTTCCCACTACCAACCGCCTTTGATAATTCTCTCCCCTTCTGGCACACCGGCCAAAGTGTAGCGCGCCGACGGCTTGTGACAACGTAGCACGGTGAAGTCGCGCCTTAGGCCCCTGACACCGTGCCAGAGACTGTTCCGAGAGGAGCCATGAGCCGCACGGAGGTGCGGTCCACTGGTTACCACTCTCGTCAGCTGCAGTCTAACAAACATGTTGTGTTAACAATGTCGCGCCAAAAGCATAACGCTTCTGAATGAGAGAAGGACCGATTATGTATGGAAATTGGACACAAATGTAGAGTGCAGGTATATAACCGATTGTTGCTTTCTGCATGGACATTTAGTATCATTTTGTTTACATATGCTCCTTTCATATTTCCCTTAAATTATCCTTACATATTTTTTCTTACTGATGACCGATCGTTGCTGGCAAGACCGCTGGTCGCACCGACTGCTGTTGTCTTCAGTTTGAAGATTAATGTGGTAGTTTTGACTATACCTTATGCAGGTTGGCGACTTAGTGCCACAAAAATTGGCAACTTTTTAAAACGTAAACATCGTGAAATCGATTTATAAAGCAAGTCAAGAAGGTCGGGGCATTGGTGATCGCACTTGCGTGCACTATTCGTATAAAAACAGTCACCTGCAGTTCCAGCAGGCTGCTACTGTATGCATAACCAAAGCGTCACTTTCTCCCGACGACAAAATCAAGGCATTACACGTATCGTTGTTGCCGAAACAATGCTTCCAAGACCTGCAACGTTTCTCGCGTGTGTGCAGGCGATATGCATCAAAAAGAGAGTCCGCAAAGGCGGCATTAGACCGCCAACTGGACTCGTGCTTACAGAACTGCGGCTTAGCAAAGCACCACCTGTCCGTTACGCGCCACGAAAGCGCTCATGACGTTCATACGGACTACGAGCCTTAACGCAACACTCTAAATAGTGTATTTAGCAGAGTGTAACGTCGGGCAAGTCGACGCATGGCTTAACGGAATATTGGTAGCGCGAATAGGAGCATGGAAGAAAATGGTGAAAAGACAGCATATATAGCGCCAAAACATTTGTGGCACCCTGTTCTCTCTTCTTCCGATTATTTTTTATTCTTTGCTGTCAGTCGTGCCACAAATATTTCGTTAAGTAAACAGGCTAACCTACGTCGGTGTGTGTGCGTGTGTGTGTGCGTGCGTGTGTGTGTGTGTGCGTGTGTGTGTGTGTGTGTGTGTGTGTGTGTCGGTGTATGTATCATAAGCATCACCCCACGCCTACAGTATAGCATGTCAGCTAGGCGAATAGCCAGGCCTATACATCAGCATTTCATTAAAGCGTCTCTCTCTCCACACCTCCTCCTCCCTACTTGCCCGCATTAGTGTGGCCATGTGCTTTTCTTTTATAACTAATCTCTCTCTCTCTTTGCATCTCTTCCTTGTGGACTTCCCCGAGGACTCCTTTCCGTTGCACCTTATTAGGGTATACGCGAGCACGCAGCTAAAGCTTCCGGAGCAAAGAGATGTACGGCCTCTTCCTGGCAGTATATAACCTACGCGCTTAAAGGCGAGGTAGCTCAGGTGACGTGACTTGTGGAGAGCACGCCCCGAGCCGTCACTGATTGATGTCCTTTGGGCACAGCCAGCCGGAGCACAAATTGTCTACGCCGCATCCTTCCCATCTTCGCTTTTTTCCCCCTTTCTTTCTGTGGCTGTTGTTTCTTTCGTCACTTTACTTCTTTTGCTCAACGAAGGGAAAGAAAAAAATTGCAGCAACTGTGGGGTCTCATTAAGAAGCACGCGAGGCGCTGTTTAAAACAGCGAATGGGCGTATTTTGCATGCGCAGACACGATGGCGTAACGAGGCAATTTACCGCGTGCACGTTCGCTAACTTTCAGCGGCGAAGGAAAAACCAATGTAAATATTTGTCGTCGGGTGCATACCGCACATTTATTTCGCAGACATCAATGGGTTTTATTCTTGACTTTTCTCTTGCGTGGGAGAGAAAGAGAGACATAGGGTTTCTTTCTACCACGTATTTTTATAACATACTCTTCTTTATAGTCCTATGATAGCATAGATAACTGAAGGCTCTTGCTGATTACTTCCCTACCACACTTTATTACCCATATAAAAAACAAGTTTGAAGTTATAATAATGAAACATTTTCAACAGTCTTATTGGTAAGTGGCCCGCCTCACGAGTTTGACAAGGATGATTAATTATGTTTCGTGGCCCAAAGATATCTATAGGTCAAAGAGTTTCGTGAAGTTGCTACTTAAAAAAAGAAGGAATTAGAACGAATATGAAAGTAGTATATTGGGCGTGTTGGTTCACATAGCTTGGAAAATCTACGAACTGAGTCTTCAAAGACACTTGCACAAGAAGACAAGTATTCACTATAGCACACGTGCACACGCTGTGGACTCGCGACAGCTTATTGAAAAAGATTTCCTAAATTAGAACCAGTTCGTGCTTTCAGATCTTATTTAGCTCAAGCGCCAATTCGGAGTTTACTATATATACTTATTAGTCAAGAGCTGCAAAGCTTTGCTGGCTGATATACGTCACCCGAGTTTTCAATCACGTGATAACTAAATGGCCTCTCAATGTTTGTCCGTGTGTGCACACTGCCGCTTAAGGTCACTTCTAACCACAGCAGGAAAACTATTACGACGTCTGAACTTCTAGACCACCTGCGATGATGATGACAATGGAAGGACGGGCAGAGCAAGCCGGTCGGTCGTCGGAAGAGAAAAACTATTTACAAAGTGTCGGACGACCTGAACGTTAGAAGGCCTCCGTCGTTAAAAGGTCACCGTTGGACGTTGCTAGCGTGAGCTAACAACGCTAAAGTATAGGGATGACCTCGTCAACATACGTGCAACATACCACGCGAAGAAGCAGCGGTCTTGACGGGCATGCACACTATATACGAACCTTGTTTGAGCCGTACACCATAAACTATCCCTGCAGAGACCCTTCTCTCCCCGAGTCGTGCATGCATTGCCGTCCGCTGAGAACACTAAGAGCATGCAGTGCACGATGAGAACGACGTGGCCCGCCGTGCACTGCAGCCGGAAGAAAATCGCGTTATGCCGCTAGTTCGGACCGCGATACCCCCCTTCTCAAGCAGACGCAAGAACAATGAAGCCATTCGTTTCCCCGCCTACGTTGCCCTGGTCGCACGAGTGTGAGACAATTGGCCGTTGCGTATGCGCGGGCTTGTATTTAAGTATACCTCTCGGGATAAAGGGCCAGTTGTATGCGGTACGTTCCCGTCGTAATGTGCGCGGCACCGAAAAAAATTCCTTTCGACCCACCGGCATGTAGCGGGTGTTAGGACCGGCGCCAGGTCTGACAGTGGATCGGCGTTCCTTTTTGATGTTCCTTTTGAGTCGCCAAACGGGTTGGCGGCCTGTGTCCGCCATGTATTGTTCCCACCTGGCCGGAGGGTGCGGCGTCCTGCCGCCGCGGCGCCGTGAGCAGTTCGGGAGACCACCGGTGCAGCTTCTTCTTTGGAAGATGACGGCGGCGGCGGCGGCCGGGAATCGTCCCGCTAATTGAACGAGTCGTTCGGCACCCTTTGAAGCTTGTTTACGGCGGCCCTTTCGATGGATGCAGTCATCAACTCCAGACCCCTCGCCCAGCGACACACCTTGACGGGGGGGGAGCCGCGTTCGTGCCACATGGCCGTGCGGTGACCACGCTTCAGTTTTGAACGTTCGCGTGGACCGTGCGTGCTCGTCACCCTCGCGGGTAATGTGTGGTCCGTGATTGGACGGTGCCATCTGTACGCGGTCCCCGATCTAGGGATCTGGGGAGGACAGACCCTTTATAATGAGCCCCCACGGCTCATTCGGGGTGCTTTTTCGAGTGGAGAGCTCGCCATGTACGAAGAACGCCACTATATATCTAAACTTTCTTATTGACCTCTCTCTAATGTAAATAAACGTCTGTTCTCTGTTTTCCCATATAAGCATTGCTTCTCGCTATAAGGGACGAGTCCGATGGGAGCCAGCTACCAACGACGAGACCCACAGGACCCAGACCACAACAACTGGATGGCAGCGGTGGGATCGAGCTCATCGACCAGGAGGCAATGCTGAGACCTGCTGTCTGGAGGACCTAGAGTCGGACAAAACTGCTTCGTGGCATCTCTGACAACACGGGAAGGAACGCGTCCGAATTCATGACTGCATAGGGTGAGTGCACTGCTTTTCTTTGCTGAGATATCACCAGGCTTTGCGTAGGATTGTAAACAAAGCAGTGATTTGGTAACGGTTGACGGAAGTATTGATAGTACGTCAAAGTTGTTTAGTTAAAAGAGTTAGCAGCACCAAGGACCGCCATGAATTTGAAGGGACTAAAAAAGCCAGAGTTGTTAGAGTTGGCCCGAGAGCTGGGCCAGGTAATTGCCGAGACGAAAAGAAAGCAGGAGATCATTGACGCCATCGAGAAGATCGGGGCTGATGACGATGAGCTGAGCGAATGCTTGGAGGCTATTACGCAAAGGAAAGAGGAGCAGAGGCTCCGTGAGGAAAAAGAGGAGCAGAGGCTCCGGGAGGAAAAAGAGGAACAGAGACGTCGTGAGGAGAAAGAGGAAAGAGAACGTATCGATCGTATGGAAATGAAACGCCTAGAAATTGAACTAGCAAAGGCTCAATCAATGAACGGAGCTAGCGCAGTGGCACGAGAAAGAGAGCGCCGAATGACAGATTTGATGCCATCCTACGCGGTAGGAGGGGACATGGGTCTTTTTCTGGTGCACTTTGAGCGCACGTGCGAGAGGGAAAATTTTGCTAAAAACACGTGGCCCCAGCGCTTGCTTACGCTGCTGCCGTGTGAAGTAGCTGACATTATAGCCCGTATGGGTAAAGAAGACGCAGACGACTATGACAGAGTCAAAGCGAGTCTGCTCAAAAAGTACAGACTGTCAGCGGAGGCGTTCAGGCGAAAATTTCGTGAGATCGAGAAAGCCAAAGACGAGTCATACCCAGAGTTTGCGTACACCTTAAAGGTAAATCTGGAGGAATGGCTTAGAGAGGAGGGTGCGCTTGGCGACGCGGAAAAGACTCTGCAGTGTTTTGCGTTGGAACAATTCTTTCGGCGTCTACCTGAAAACATTAGGTACTGGGTTCAGGATAGACAAGGAGTAGATACTATCACGAGAGCGGCAGAGCTCGCAGAGGAGTACGTAAATCGCCGTGCCCTCGAAGGCAAGGATGTCCCTAGGAGGGAGATTAGTAAATATCGGGCCGACAAGCCTCCGCGATGGACAAAGTCGGGTCGGTATATGCCGAAGGAGGGTTTAGACTCCAAAGGAAGCGGTGATGAGAAAAACAAGAGAAAGGAAGAAGCACCCGAGAAAAGGGCGGAAGGGCAACAGAAAAAGGCGTTCGAGGCCAAGAAGCCGATAGTTTGCTATAACTGCCAACAGACGGGGCATATTTCTTTGGGTTGTAAGAACCCGAAAGTTGTGTTAATGTCACTCTGTAGTAATGACGAAAACATGAAATTGCTAGAACCATACATCCGAGACCTAGTCGTGAATGGCCAACCGTGCCGCGTGCTCCGCGATTCGGCCGCCACTATGGATGTAGTGCACCCGTCCTATGTCGAGGAGAGTCAGTTTACAGGAGAATGCGCGTGGATAAGACAAGCAGTAGAGACAAACAGTGCATGTCTCCCAGTAGCAAGAGTCCGCATCGAAGGCCCTTTCGGTGTTCTAGACACTGAAGCTGCCGTTTCGGCACATCTCCCAGTGCAATACCCGTATTTGTTCTCAAATAAATCAGAGTACTTGCTGCGACAAAAAGGAATTGGGTTCAGTGAGGGTATCGTACAGGCCTTAACTCGATCCAAAGCAAGGAAGCTCGCCGCTCAGACAGTTTGTAAAGATCCGGTGGCAGACGAAACAGCTTCAGCGGCAGAGCCTTCTTTACCTGGCACGAAACTGGACCGCCCTATAATGGAGCCTCAAAACACAATATCTAAAGAAAGATGTAAGAAACCGGATGAATCCGAGGCATCTCGAGAAGTAGAATGCACTATAAAGCTGTTAAATGTAAGTCCTACAGAACTGATAGTGGAACAGGAAAATGACTCCACTCTCCGTAACTTAACGCCAGACGCGAAGGAAGGGGTGGCTAAGCAAAACATTCAGTTCACCAAGAAGGGGGGCGTCTTGTACAGAAAGTACACGAGTCGAAAAGGAGTTCGGTTTAATCAGCTAGTCGTACCGTATCCTTTCCGCAAGGAGCTGCTGCACCTGGTCCACGGAGGTTTGTGGTCAGGGCATCTCGGCATCAAAAAAACAAAAGAATGTTTGTTACGGGAGTTTTACTGGCCCGGCTGCTTTCGGGAGGTGGAGGCATTTGTAAGAAGCTGCGACACGTGCCAACGCGTTGGCAAGCCAGGGGATAAGGCTAAAGCACCTATGAAGCTGGTCCCCATTATCACAGAACCGTTTCGCAGGCTAGTTATAGACACAGTGGGTCCACTTCCTGTAACGCAGTCCGGGTACCGGCACATACTCACAGTGCTCTGCCCGGCCACGAAATTCCCGGAAGCAGTACCGTTAAAGGAGCTCAGCTCGGAGGAGGTAGTTAAAGCGCTTTTATCTATCTTTGCACGTGTAGGCTTCCCCGCAGAAATTCAGTCCGACCAGGGATCTGTTTTTACAAGTGCACTAACCTCGACATTTCTAGAAAAGTGTGGCGTTAAAATCATCCACAGTTCAGTGTACCACCCTCAGTCAAATGCTGTAGAAAAGGTACATTCAGTCATGAAACGGCTGCTACGCGCCCTTTGTTATGAGCAAAAAGAGGATTGGGAGGCTTGCTTGCCCGCAGCTATGTTCGCGCTTCGGATCGCTCCTCACGAATCAACAGGGTTTTCGCCTGCGGAGCTTGTTTACGGACGTGCTCTTCGCTCCCCACTTCGCATTGTTCGAGAATCTTGGGAGGGCCGGGCGGACGACCCTTCGGTAGTAGCATACGTGCTTGAGCTGTTAGACCGACTTCACGCAGCTCAAGAACTAGCGGAGCAGGAAATGCGCAGAGCTCAAAACAACGCTAAGCGCTATTATGACAAGACAGCCCGGACGCGAAGCTTTCGAGTAGGGGAAAAAGTGATGATACTGAAACCCTCACTGAAGAATAAACTTCAGGTCCAGTGGGAGGGACCTGTTGAGGTAGTTCAGAAATTGTCAGACACAAATTACTTGGTTACTGGACTGGGAAGGCGTAAAACGCAACAGGTGTACCACACTAATCTGCTCAAACCGTACCAGCAGAGGCATGCCGTTGTAAACATGTCGCTCAATCAACCGGAAGAAATGCCTATTGATTTCCCGGAGTTAACAACAGAAAACAAAGACATTGGCGAGACTATTAGTAACCTGGTAGAGCAGGCGGAGTTGGAGCCAGATCAGAAAGCGGAACTGAAGGAACTATTGTTTGACTTTAAAGAAACATTTTCAGACACACCTGGCAGAACCAAAGCCCTAGTTCATGATATTGAGCTGACATCTTCGGAACCAATTCGTTCTAAAGCTTACCGCGTTTCCCCGAGGCAACGGGAAATAATGGCCGCGGAGATAAACCGAATGCTCGAGCTAGGAGTGATCGAGCCAGGAGAGAGTGATTACACCTCGCCTCTGATCTTGGTTGAGGTCCCAGGGAAAGAGCCGCGACCGTGTATTGACTATCGGAGGCTCAACTCGATTACAAAGGACCAAACTTATCCAATTCCGCATATTGAGGAAAGGCTTGAGCAAGTCAGCAGTGCCAATTTCATCTCGACTTTGGATTTAGTCAGGGGATACTGGCAGGTGCCTCTAACTGAAAGGGCTAGTAGGCTTGCGGCGTTTATTTCCCCGATGGGAACATTTCGGCCGAAGGTCCTTAGTTTTGGATTAAAGAATGCCCCTTATTGCTTTTCTGGCCTAATGGACAAAGTGTTACAGGGTATGGAGGACTTTGCCCTCCCGTACCTAGATGATATTGCTATTTTTTCTTCTTCCTGGATAGACCACATGAAACACTTGCGAGCTGTGCTATGTCGTCTGCGTGAGGCCGGCTTAACAGTGAAGGTTGCGAAATGCCAATTGGGGCGCGCTGAGGTAGCTTATCTAGGGCATGTAATAGGCCAAGGCTACCGCCGGCCGTCAGAAGTAAAGCTGGCCGCAATAGACAACTTTCCCCAACCACGAACCAAGAAAGACATTCGGTCGTTTCTTGGATTGGCCGGTTATTATCAAAGGTATATCCCGCGTTACTCTGACATTGCAAGTTCCTTGACAGACGCTCTTAGAAAGACTGAACCCCAGACCGTAAAATGGGATGGGGCCAAGGAACATGCATTTTCTACGCTAAAGAAGGCACTAAAAAGTCAGCCAGTGTTGAGCGCGCCTGACTACTCTAAGCCGTTCATTCTTCAGTGTGACGCCAGCGACCGGGGTATGGGTGTCGTGCTTTGTCAGAGGGGAGAGAACGACCAGGAACACCCTGTACTGTATGCCAGTAGAAAGCTTTCTGTTCGTGAGGAAGCATACAGTGCCTCAGAAAAGGAATGTGCCTGCGTTGTTTGGGCTGTGCAGAAGCTAGCTTGCTACATCGCCGGTTCTAGGTTCACAATAGAGACTGACCACTGTCCCCTCACATGGCTACAGTCCATGTCATCGAAAAACGGCCGTCTTTTGCGCTGGAGCTTAGCTCTTCAACAATACACCTTTGATATCCATTACAAGAAGGGTAAACTCAACAGCAACGCAGATGGTCTGAGTCGTTGTCCCTAGTACCCCGAGGGCTTCAAAACGATTTTCTGCTTTCTATCCTCGATTTGAGGCCCACTAGTTTTCTGTATTTATCCAAACATGTGTCAAGTGTTTTGTTTAATGTCTTCAAAAGTGGCTGATGTGGTGTTGCGACTCGGCGGGGGCCACAGGAATAAAGTTGAGGTAGAAGGAAATGACTTCCACAGGTGAATCTAAGTCTGGTGATTCTGAGTAGGGAATTGCCGTGTGCTTGCTTGTGTGTGGGTGTGCTTTCGGCGCAGTTTCCGCAGTTCCTCATTTGTGGTGGGCGGAAAATATGGTGGAGGGGGGTCACCTCATCCCTGCGAGCAACGCCCTCTTGGTCAATGATCATCGGATCCAGTGTTCGGGACAAAAATAATAGAGGAAGAGCCGACAAGCTGCAATACAGATCCCGCTGCACAGTACCTGCTGGCCACTGCACCTCGGGATCTTCTTTCCCCGGCGGAGAGGCTGTTAGGACCGGCGCCAGGTCTGACAGTGGATCGGCGTTCCTTTTTGATGTTCCTTTTGAGTCGCCAAACGGGTTGGCGGCCTGTGTCCGCCATGTATTGTTCCCACCTGGCCGGAGGGTGCGGCGTCCTGCCGCCGCGGCGCCGTGAGCAGTTCGGGAGACCACCGGTGCAGCTTCTTCTTTGGAAGATGACGGCGGCGGCGGCGGCCGGGAATCGTCCCGCTAATTGAACGAGTCGTTCGGCACCCTTTGAAGCTTGTTTACGGCGGCCCTTTCGATGGATGCAGTCATCAACTCCAGACCCCTCGCCCAGCGACACACCTTGACGGGGGGGGAGCCGCGTTCGTGCCACATGGCCGTGCGGTGACCACGCTTCAGTTTTGAACGTTCGCGTGGACCGTGCGTGCTCGTCACCCTCGCGGGTAATGTGTGGTCCGTGATTGGACGGTGCCATCTGTACGCGGTCCCCGATCTAGGGATCTGGGGAGGACAGACCCTTTATAATGAGCCCCCACGGCTCATTCGGGGTGCTTTTTCGAGTGGAGAGCTCGCCATGTACGAAGAACGCCACTATATATCTAAACTTTCTTATTGACCTCTCTCTAATGTAAATAAACGTCTGTTCTCTGTTTTCCCATATAAGCATTGCTTCTCGCTATAAGGGACGAGTCCGATGGGAGCCAGCTACCAACGACGAGACCCACAGGACCCAGACCACAACACGGGCCACCCGCCGCGTAAAAGGCATGCAGTCGGTGTCACAACTAGATGGTCGATCAAAAAGGATTGCCTCACTCAGCAAGTGCATCGAACGTGACCCGGTCACGTGACGAATTTGGAACGCGCCCGAGCTGCGCCGTAACTCGCTGAAGCAATATCGCGATTCTTAAGAAAAAGCGTACCTGAATGACCAGGAAGAATGCATATTGGTGTGTCAATGACTGCAGCACAGTAAGGTATACGCTACCTAAGGTACATTTGGTAGTATGTAGAGTGAATCTGTACTCATCTGTTACTACACGAGCTACCAAGCATATACTGCCACTTTACAGGAGGAGAAAGAGCAACGCCGTCTCGTGTTGTGTTATCACTCCTGCGCGTATGCATGACTCTTACATATTGTTATGTGCATTGTTATACGTACAGTAGGCGTTACATTTTCACGCGCGCTACGCCCAATGAACGTTTTGCTGTTCACTTGTGTGCCATTGGATTGTCACGCTCGGGAACTGAAAAAAAATATCTCTTGCTTTAATTCGGCCAACTTTATCTGTATTTCCACTGAATCACATAATTAGAAGCGCACAAAATCCTTACTATTAAGCAACAGATACACATGCGTACCTCATTTCCTGCATGTAAGGACAATATTTGGTTTAAAACGGAATCGGTAAAAATATAGCGCATTACAAGTCACTCCCACGCCGGTTGAACTGCCACGTTTCACATTAAAGAAAATACACAAGAGAAGGGGACAGGACCCAGCGTTTTTCTTGTTCCCTTCTCTTGTGTGTTTGTGCGCGGCCCAATTATGTTTATAATTTTGCAGACACAACCGAAATTTCATTTCTGTACATTTCACGAGGAACTCTTTCATTTAATCAGTTCGGCACCGAAAACTATGGAAGACACTCTGTCAAGGTTTAATTGAGATGGTTGGAATGTTTCGTTTGTTCGTTTATCTGGCGAACATCACCCGCACCGAGAGTATACCAACGGGTGCGTTCGCAATTTCAGTTGCACGGAAAAGACCCCACCGCGGGGATTCAGTGCTTGCGGTGTTGAGTTTGAGTTGAGTTTGAGTCTATTTAACCACGTGACAAGTACACGAAAATACACTGTACACGTGGTTTGGTGCGAAGGGAAAAAAGCTGCATTTCACAGCTTGACTGGCCCCTTCACCCAGGTCGTGGGATCGAATCCCAACTACGGCGACCACATTTCGGTGGTGAAATGGTAGAGGTCCGCGTACTGTGTGCCATGTTATAGAGAACACCAGAATGTCAAAATTCACCAAGCGCTCACGTCCCTCATAATCACATCAGTGGTTTCCGGACGAATAATCCCAGCAACTACTGCGTGAAAGGCGGCCGCGGCCGTTACTATACTGCAACCTCACTTATCTTAATTGATCATTAGGAACGTTCAGTAACGGCACTACGCGCGCTTTCTTATCGCCCGACAATATAACGAACGACCTTCGGCAACGTCCCGCCCCGACGACCGAACTCGACGAACCACTTCTCGTTCCGGCACAGACGAGCTTTCTCCGTGCAGCACGCCCGCGAGACCCGTAACTAAAGATGAAAGCGACCGACGTGGCATATCAGTGTGGAGTAATTTATTCCGTTCTTATTTTTTTTTCATTTATTCAATTGTTTCTTTTTTCCGAGTAATGTCTGCATACGGGAATCTTGCCGCTTTCCAACTCTGCTAAAGCGTGAAAGACTTATGCAGTGAGTAAAATGATTCAAGCGCGATTAATCGTGACAGTTTTTAGCTTTTGAAGAATCCGGAACACACGTACTTCACTGAATTCGATTATTGTGGCTTTGTATAGCGTGATAGGAAAAAAAAAAGTCACACGGTTTCTCATTCACTCGCTTAAGAGGACTGATAGACGAGATCTTTTCTGCTTTTTCTCATCAGTCGACTGCAGAAGCCCCCCTCCCCTCACTGCACTCTTCTGGCTACGCCTATGTCTTGTACGGCGTCTCTCTCATATTTCCACTCCCCTTTTTATTTTCCCCAGCTTTGGGTAGCCGACAGGTCTGGTTAACGTTCCTGGCTTCTCCATTTTTTATTAATTTTTTTCCTTCCTTGTATGGTGTAGTGTCCCTGCTACGGAGACTTTACGGCTGTCGGCAAGTACTGAGACGAACAACACTAAACAAAGCGAGTGAAGAAAAAGAAAGAGAGAAGTATTTCGTGATCAATACATAGCGATTCGATTCGTTCCTGCTAGTTCCGTGCATTGTCCGTCTGTTCCTCCGAAACCCTTCGCAAAGTCGTCGCAGCAAGTTAAAGAGACGCTCGAGCAGCTTCGTGTAGGAGCACGAATGAGCGAAAAGGAAAAACAAAAGTATGAGAAAAAAAAACAGGAGAGCCGTACCACCGTGCGCGCATTAGCGAGAGATCAGAGCAGCGGCAGCAGCAAGCATATTCGGCCTTGCGCTCGATGGCCCCGTTCGGGACGAACCGGGCAGTCCGACTGGTTTGCCCGTCACGTTCGACCCGCCTTGGCGCCGAGAAGGAAGAAAATGTGATCGCCGGACACTCTCATTGCCGCCGAACGCCGTCCACTCCGGCGGCAACGATCACAGCGCTTCCCTCGCTCTCGCGACGGTGCCGCAGTTTTCCAGTCTACATACTGACTGCAGCCAGCCATCTGCATTGCTCAAGACGAGCACGTGCCACAGTCGCGCCAGCGCTGCACAGCAATGCACACTCGGAGACGAAGGTGCGCCCGAAGGCCGCTCACGATCGGTGGACGTGCGAATAGCGGCGGCAGGTCGCCCTATATGCGGTGACGTCAGAAGGTGTCGCCCGCCGCACGGTGTTGGAGACTTTTGTTGCGAGAAGCTTGCGGCTAGAGAACGGAATCGAAACTGGTTCGGACGGCACGCGATAATGAACATTTGCAATGAATTATTGCATGGCTTCAACAGATGTGAAAAAGGGAGGGAAGGAAGGTAGAGCTTATGCAGACTGTCTTGGAACTGTGAGTCTCGGTAAACTGTTTACGTATGCTTGAAACTGTTTGCGTATGCTTACAGCGTACAAACGAATTAAGGAAAAGAAAAGATATATTATATTTAAAGTTACAAACTCTTGGCCAATCCGCAGCAGTGGATATGTGCCATAATGTCTTAAAGCTCAAACAAACATGCAGGCACGGCAAGGAAAAGGAACTATAAGACTGTCCCTTTTGCTTTTCTTGTCTGAATAATTTGCTTTTCCCCCCTTATTTCCCTTAATCGCTGAAATTCACCACCGTTCAGTATTTCGACTAGTCCACAAAACTGCCTCAAGTGGTTAAACGGAGGCCGCAGAAAGGCTTCCGATCGCTCTCGGTCTGCCTGTCTGACACTTCGTGTCATATATACACCTATGAATAACGAACTTAAATGAATCCGACCATCAAGCTTAAATTATTTTTTTACTTTCCCAGAATCCCAGCAAGCAAGTATAGAACAATAAAAAAGACGCCTAAAGCAACGTTCCATACACTCCTGTGTGCTCAAAAAGAGTGAAAAAAGAGCAGAGGTGCCCAACTCTTATTGACCCATTCTGTAAATATTCTTTCGGTAAATGTCATATACAGATGAGCTCTGCACTCTCTATCGGTAGCCTGCATGCCACGCAACCAAGGCTCACTTAGCCCACACTCAATTATGGCATATACATTATACAAGCATGCGTTCCCTTCCTTCAAGTGACAATCCGCTCTGCGCAGTCCGTGGTCAATGGAGCACGTCTATCCATTCACGTTTAGGTACACCTATATATGCACAGATCTGACACTTATCGTGGGACCCAGAGTCCGAGTAAAAGAGATGCCTTATACGCACCATTTAAACTATAACGTGTGCCCCTCCAATCTACCGCATACCCACCGCAAGAACATCCCAGAGATCGTCGCAACAAAATAGAGGCGCCCGCGCCTTGTTCTTTCACGTGAAGTTGACTTTGAAGAACTGAGCGAGGTGTAATCACGCCGGCAAGAATGAAAAAAAATGAAATGAAATTAAAGAGGGCGGCGATTAGCGCGGAGACAGACCGAGTTCCACTCCTTGTGGCGAACAAGAGAGTAGAGACAACGCCCTGCTTCTGAAGGTTGGTTGGTTGGTACCTTTTGTGTTCGCTTAGAACTACAGGGTTCTGCATCGCGCGCTCTCTCAAAAGAAGACACAATGCGACCGACGATTACAGTCACCCCAAAAAGGTGCCCCGTGAAGTCCTTCTTCTGGTCCCATCATCCAGCAGCGAACTGGCGTCGGCACAGTCGGACACTGTCCACCGTGCCATCTGGTTAAAATGAAACAGACGTCAAGGCGCCGTTGCAACGACAAACGTCTGAGCTAATTGCAACGAGAAGCTTTCTTCTTCGAGTGCCGTGGCGGGAAAATAGTTAAAGTAAAGACACCAAAGCTTGCGACGTAGGCCAAGGAGCTCTTTCAGTGGTTAAGACGACCGGTGAGAGGTGGCGCAACTTGACTCATTCGTCTTTTCTATACGTGCCACGGTGTCTGCGTCTGTTAGGCCCAGACGCTCAAGATGGCGTGACACCCCCATGGTTCTATTGCCCCCGCCCGCCACCACTGCTTCACAAACACACACGTTGAAGATCAGACTCGGATTTCATTCTGTATACAGCTGTCGCAACGTAAAAAGGCACGAGTCTTGAAGCACTGCCACATAGCGAAGTCGTAGACCTCTGCGTTTGATTCCTACACGACTTCTTTTCTCTCCACTGTCCTTTTCATTCCCTCCATCCCATTGTAGAGTAGTAAACCGGATGTTATAGTACTGGTTGACCTCTCTCCCTTCTCCTCATTTCTCTATCGCGTACAGTCAGCCAAAACTTTAACTATTGTGCGCAGCGGCCACCTTTTTGACTCTCAGCGCCATATTAAGGAACGAAGTTACGAAAAAAAAATTGCTTCGTGGACATGTGCTTTGTGCTCACCTTTCTTGAAACTTAATTCAGCCTTATGGCAAAGATACACTGAAAATACTGCAACTCATGCACGACAGCTACAGATTAGACCGACTGTATATACACGTCATACTGACGACCGCCCTACTCTGGCTATTTTACGTGCTGGTGTACATGGATTCGGCAAAGGAAAAAAAATAATGGTCAAAGTGAGTGTCACGTGACTCCGCTATCCTCTCAAGCCAACCTACTCTGAATGCCCAGTTCCCGACCAGCGCGCGGTGCTTCCTGGGTATAGCTAAGCTCCCGTAGCAGACGCAACCAAAGCGAGCCGACCGACAATATATAGCGCGTGATCCCTTGACGCTCCTTCCTATAGTTTGTTCCCTTTCTCCAAAATATCTGGTCGCACAGACGAGTCGCAGCGCTTCTCTCGACATCGCCACAGTATTGGACCGAGGGCAATGCGCTCAAATTCGCGACGCTGCCTATATTCGTACATACAGGGCGGATGCAGTTACGAAGCAAGTTAGACTCGTCTTTGTGATGCCGCGGCACGGGTCGAACGAAAAGAAGTTTCCCACCACGACGTCGCTTCGGTGTGGTCTCGCATTGTTCCAAGAAGGACCCGCGCGCTGGACGTCGTGTTCCGCGACCACAATGTTCCGGAGAAGTGTAGTAACAACGGAACATGCTTTTTCCCAAACGCTCTCCAAAGACGGAACCACAAAGAGAGAGAGAGAGAGAGAGAGAACGTGGCGCTCTGGATGTGCGGCGGGCATGCAAATGCGCCGCCTTGCGATACCTACAGACGCATCGTAGCGTATACGGCATACGGTCACGCTTGTCTCCGGTCCCAAAGGGACACCGCAGGCGGGATCCCGCTTTGACGAAAACCAGAAAGCGCGTTGCCGCCTGCGTCACTGGAGGGAAGAAGGAGTCCAGAACGAAACGCCAGGACTTTCGCTTTTCGGATTTCCCCGCATGCAGTTGGGACTGCTGCGCAGAACGGACATATCCGCGTGCGCCACCCTGCAGGAGAGCCAGGAGGGCGCGCCGCACGCTACAGCTTCTACTTATTCCTGATCCTGATTCGCAACGCCGGGCTTGCACGTTCACGTTATAATGCTCTTTAACTATAGTGAATACTTTAACTAGCACGACCCGTCCCAACGCAGAGGCCGTTCGCATAATCCCGTGGCGTGAGCTACACAGCAAGCGTATAGGAAGGAAAATGAAAGCAGACGCGGAGGCATGCACTAAGCCATGGGCCAGAGCGTACTATAGCTCAGGATGACCCCTCTGCCTTCTTCTAATAAACTCTTTCTCTCTATCTAGGAATACGTAGAGCCAAACGACAAAGGCGCTCTTTCATATTAAACCCCAGAGAAACGAAAGAGAAAGGACACTAATAATACGGTTAGCCAGGGAGCCGGAAGATCTTTGGGACAGAGAAGAAGAGGCGACCGACTGGATTCTTTGCGTCCTTTTGCGGTCGACGACAGAGTCAGCACGCGAGGTAGGGACTAATAAGATAAGCGGTCAAAAAGGTATAAGGTGAAATACGGGTCAAAGGTCATTGCGTTTCGGACTCGATTCAAACGGCGCGCAAAGAAGATCTGCAGGTGTAGCCAAAGTCCGGCGTTTCCTTTCGACGGCCGAAAAAACGATGTGGACTTGGAAAAGTTTGCTTCTCTTTGTGGAAGTTCTTACATTGACATTGTGCGTGTTTTATAGAGATTGCTGCTGCCCTTTTCAGAACTGTCATGGCGGTCTCGAACTGTCACGCACGCAAGATTTCCAGCGACCATTCTCCTGGCATTGCGCCACCAAGTTAAAGAGGTATATACGTGCCACTGTGGTAAGTGCAACGCCGCATTTTGTAGATCACGACTTGTGTACGTCATCAGTTGATCGCCAGTCGTACTCGCAGAACTGTTGAAGAGCTCTAGAATCATTGGTGGTTATCCGTCTAATCTCACTGCCATCATTGTTTATTGGAATATGGTCGCTAACCAATGTCCGATCTGAACTTTGTCTAATATTACTGCCATCATTGTTTATAGGAACATAGTAGCTAACCAACTAAAAGTTTGTCTTAACTTTGTCGGTTGCTTTATAGGCTTGCATAGGAATGCGCGCTTTTGCATGACAGACCAACCGCAGATTTCTCCGATTTCATTTTTTATCGTCTGCTGAAGCCACCTGCTTTTCTTGACCCCTCCGAGCTTCTATCTTTCCTTTCTTTTTCGTATTCTTGGCTGGGTTGCCACTATATAGTGCTCCAGACGTGCGCGAAGCGCTCTCCGGTTTCCTGCGCCTTTTCAACCCGTTCGCCGGTGGCGGTCAAGAACACAATGAGATTATGCGCTTCGCGGAGCTCACGCAGGACCCGCCGCGCTTGTCTGGGCACGGAGCAGAAGGAAAACGATCCATGCGTGCGGTCTCTTCAAAGACGCCAGACGCCGCACCACAGTGTGGTAGTCCCTGCGGTCCTCGAATCGAAACTGCATGCGTGCAGGCCATTTATACAGGATTCTTCTGTTGGGTGTTACCAAAACGTGTGAGTGCGTATGCTTGTGAGTGGTGAGTGAAGCATTTCCGAAGTAATTGAGGGGTCGCAAAACGTCGGCGTGTATATACGATCGTGAACGCATTCCAGGCGCTTGGCAGGTAATCATGGATTGCAGATATGCACGCAAGAAGAGGCGTTCGGATACACTGTGGCAACTGGGCTTGATTACAAGCTGTCCAAGAGCGCTTCAGGCTTAAGTCGCCGACGACTGCGGTGCTAATGCAAACTTGGGTTACAATATACGTCAAAAAAAAAAACGGCGCCACTTGAACGGCTTGTGTCTGTACGGGATAGAGTGAACTTGGGTTACAATATACGTCAAAAAAAAAACGGCGCCACTTGAACGGCTCGTGTCTGTACGGGATAGAGTGAACAAGCACTCGCACATTCCCTGAAGGTCGCGGCGCCTATAGAGGCGTGCCCGTATTCTCTTACAGTAAGTTCGACCTCAGGTATACCTTAAACTTGCGCCCTTCGTAATTTTTTTCACACAATGGTCTCACCTCGTAAAGCCACGGTGTTGAATGACAAGCCACATCTTGACGTTCTTTACCTACAGAGGTCGCGATCGCATGCCCAGTGTCGCCACCTGCCAAACAATCACGGTGACCAGCCCCGTGACCTGCCCGACGCATACACACACACGTAGTGCTCGCACGCACAGAAACACACGTTATAGCGCTCTGTAATCCTCGCATAAAAATTTGGACGCGATATCTTTCGCAGATCTGCGTCCTTGTGCTTCTGATTCTCTACTGTGCACCACTCCATGCCACTCTCCACCCGACATCGTCGTAAACAAGTATATTAAGTAAAAAAAATTAAACTTGAACGATAAGGAAGTTACGAACACGAATTAACGGAGCCTCTATCACCGGTCCCGCCTGTCACGAGGTGGCCAGCACCGGTACGCAAGATAAAAAAACGCAAACAAATAATTAAAAGGCATCCCCCAAAAGAATTAAAACAGCGCGTATAAGCAATCAAAGCCTGGGGCAGAACCGATTGATAAATATTCCACGCAGCGCGGTCCGGGCGAGTTGAACGGCCTCGCAAGCGAAATGTCTTGATTTGTAAATCAATATAGCAGTACACACAAATAGATGCCCTTGCCTGGGGGAGCTCGTAACAGGAGCGTTCGATTCGAAAGGGAAAGGAAATGGCCTGGAGTAACCCCCAGTTTATCTATTACGAGGCAGCCGTTAATGCCGCCTCGATGGGGCCTAACTATTTCGGGAGGGTACGTATAGTTCAATTACGAGAGCGTCCTGTTATCACGGTGCCATCCGCAAATCTCGCTGCTGCCGCAGTGCGCCCCTCCCCAGCGCCACAACCCTTTGGCGGCGGCGTCGTGCATAATAACGACCGCGAGTGTGCGGGCATAAGACGCGCGTCGTCCAAGGGTCTCCCCGCTCCTTGGGTGAGCTTGAAGTCACGTAATTGCGCTTGCGAGGCTGGCCTTCGCTTCGGGGGGGCGCACTGCGCCTCTATATAGGTGCTGCGGAGACCCGAACGTGTCTGCACCGCAGAGACAGCGGCGCCCTGCGTGCTGTTAGAGCGTGCGAATGCGCGCGTACATAAATGTGCGCATGCACATGAGAACACGTTTTCATGCACGCACATACTTTGCCATACATACTTTGCCATACATACTTTGCCATGATGTCATGCACATGGGAACACGTTCTCATGCCCGCACATACTTTGCCTACACATGTAATGCTTGCGTAGAGTGTGCGCCATAGAACGTGCTCCTTTGTGCGTCAGTTCACGTATAGTGTGCGTTCGAGCGTGCGTGAGAGTGTGTCTGTGCGCGCGTGTCACTGTGTGTGTCCGTGTGTTTGAGTGTGTTTGTTGGTGTTAGCGTGCGGTGAATCGCACGAGTCGTGCACGTATTAAGCGCTTTGCGTTGGTGCGTACGTGTTGGTGCAGTGCTTTTGTGTTTGTGCATCCCTGGACAGTAATTATGTGCTTACCGTTTCGTGTATTTGTATACACGTATGGCGCATTGGCATAGCGTGTCCATTTCGGGTGCCAGCCAAAAGACAAAGATAGATAGATATGTGGGGTTTAACGTCCCAAAACCACTATATGATTATGAGAGACGCCGTAGTGGAGGGCTCCGGAAATTTTGACCACCTGGGGTTCTTTAACGTGCACCCAAATCTGAGCACACGGGCCTACAACATTTCCGCCTCCATCGGAAATGCAGCCGCCGCAGCCGGGATTCGAACCCGCGCCCTGCGGGTCCGCAGCCGAGTACCTTAGCCACTAGACCACCGCGGCGGGGCAGCCAAAAGACAAGGTGTACAAAGTATGTATCCGGTATATTTTTCTGATAAACGGACCGTCCGGAGAGTTGTGAGCTGTTTTTAGTCTTTTTCTTATATATACGTAACGACGACTATACTGCAGCTCTCATTTACTCAAGCCAATTCTTATACGCACACTCGAAAAAAAAGCACGTGATATTCTCTAATAACGCACAACATAATTACCGTATGTGACGTCTCTCCGGATGGCGTCGCTAAAGGTTAGCCCTGTCAATCAATCAATCAATCAATCAATCAATCAATCAATCAATGTTTCTTTATAACCGTAAGAAATGTACATTGTGAGTAAGTATGCAGGAGGAGAAAAGAGAAAGTGAATGATGTCTTATGTGCATTTGTTGACTTTTTTAGGCATTTCCGTCAGCTATACAGTGTTGTAGGACAGTGCGCCTATGAACCGGGTATGTACAAGTGCACGTGTGTACACGGGCAAGGTCTCAGGCAAAAAACGGAAGTATATAGATGTACACTGTACATTTACTAGCGTTTCTCGCGTGAGTCCTCGCGCATATTTATCTACGCTGACGATGTGACCCGCGCACTAAAACCTACACCGAGTGCGTTTAAATCAGACGTTCAACTAGCTATGTCGCTCATGCTGCCGCCAACGCCTCGCCACGTTGTAACATCAGGCCTGCATGCAGAACTGCGCACGTTTTCCGGAAGCGGTTACATTCAAAATTGCTTCGTAATGGACGCCGTTCGCACGACCCTTGGCAGTTTCCCGCTACGATACATGTATGCACAATTGCAGCTCTTTAGTGCGCAGCGATGACTCCCAAGAAATATGCACAACGCTGCGTTGATTATAAGTGAATGACTATGTGTACACCACCAGGCGGCGGGGCATTCCCGCAATTAAACCTATTGCTCTCTCTTTTCCTTTCTTTCTCTTTCTCAGGAAACCTGCATCCACGCAATCCGTGTTATCTCTTTAATAGCCCCCCCTCTCCCCCAACCTTGCGTAACTACCTACATGCAGAGAACATCAACAGATCTAAGGTTCTTTTTTTTTCTGCTTATATAAAAAGGCTCGAAAACCTGCACCGTATGATCCCACGAAAGGCCTTCAACGTGCATTTGCTGTCGGGCCGAGGCGCGATGTACACGAGACAAGATGACGGGCTTTAATTTCGTGCATTCAACGTGCATTTGTGTCGGGCCGAGGCGCGATGTACACGAGACAAGATGACGGGCTTTAATTTCGTGCACTACTTGCTCTACGCCGAGCTTAGTCTCGCCATAATACCGCTCACGGGTCCGCGCTTTTTGATATCAAAGGTCCCCTTAGGCGAAAACATACTTGAAATGTTAAAGTGTCGAGGAATCATCTAACCAGGGATGTCGCTATTTGGGTGTGAATTAACCTTTCCCACTTTCTCCAACCTTTCCTAATGTTCGTGCGCGCGTTTGCATGTCCGTGCATACAATACACATTCTAAAATCAAAATTTTCGGGGGGGGGGGGGGGGACACACACCTGTCTCCCCTCCGAGCCCTCATGATATATGCCCTGAGCCGTCCCCATTGGCGCGCCTGCGCTGACGAAGTTAAGGGGATGAAAGCGTGCTTCCTTTAATCAAGCGACACTTGAGATCCCAGTCTGGTATTACATTCACTACTAATCACTCTCAAGCACCCCCCCCCCCCCCAAATGGAAAAGGATCTAGTAGCAAGTTTATCTTTTGTGACGTGTAAACTATTGGCCAAAAGCCTCCGTGACGCATATCTCTGAGCCGGGTTGGGACTTCTTTCTCAGGAAGTGCGAGCAACGAGCAACGTTGCGGCAAACCACAAGCTTCCACAAACACAGCCCTTGCGTCGTCACCTCAGCGGCGGCAGGTGTGGTCGCCAGCTCTTCGAGAACACCAGAGTTTTACGATGAACACCCACGCCTTCAGTTGGTACGCGCAAGTCTGAAAACGTATGCACCACGGAGTCGAATTAACACACACGGGGACATTCTACGACCCACCTGCATGCGCTTTGATTCATACTGTATTTTTCATTCAAACACCGAAAAACGAAGTCGCATTGATTTCCGTTTTGCCCTACATACCAACCGTATCTCCGCTTTCTCACCTTGCAGGCAACGCCCGACGCCATCTTGTTTTGCGCACAAAAAAAAATCAGTTTTTTTTTCATATTTCTTTCTGCCTTTTTCACACACCGCTCCTCTTTACACGGTTCTAAGCATCAGCTGAGGAGGGGTTGATGTTGTTCAGGTACGGCGTGAGGTATTCGACATATATGGACAATGGATAATAAATGCATATGAAGAAGTGCTAGAGTGTACGAGATGAAGTGACACGCGAAAGAGAGCCGCCTATACTTCCATCTTCTTCCTTTTTCTGCCTTCTGCTACTTTCCAGAGTCTTCCGCTCGCGTGTTCCGGCAGCAAGACGCAGCAGCTGTGGAGGTGGTGACGGTTGCTTCTTGCCGACTCTCACTGCTGCTACGGCGACATTCCAGCAGCAGGAAGAAGGAGGGGAGAAGGGAGGGGGGGTCCTTTGTGACCCCCCTCCTCGTATCTGCTAACCCCAGCCGCCGCCCCCAAACCCTCCGCTTGTGCAGCACACGTGAAAGTTGGAGGAGGCAGGAAGGTCCATGATTTGTGGGTCTAGGCACCGGCGGGCCGTCGGAAACGGGCCGACGCCCTGTCGTACTATGGAGACATGTATAGACAGCGCGCTGGTACATCCTGTCTGCGACGACACAGAACTTTCTCCAGCCGGGGAAGACAGCGTTAACACTGTACGAAACGTCGTGCATAACGGTTCCTGTTCTTTGTTAATGGACAGCTTTAGAATGAGGTACGTAAAGATAGCATTCGTTGGGTAAGACTGGCTTAGCCTGGGTACCAAAGCGGATAGCGTAAGATGCATGTGCAGTGGCTGCAAGCGCTAACGCAAGGCACTGAGTGCCCTATTCTAAATCTGACCAACACACGGGACGCCTCACATCAGCGCTAAGAACGCAACACAAGATGGCCACGCTTCCGCACCTAGCTTTTGGAACCGAACTGGTTACGGATGTTGCTTTAGCTCCATCGAAAAAGGCGAGTAAAGCGTTCAAAGCCAACCTGCGGGGAATCGGAGACGGTAGTCCAGAATGAAAGCTTATAAACAAACAGCTGGAAGGCTAAACATGGGGCTTCTGATTTACTACCCTAGATCGGGGAATCAGATTAAAAGAATATGAACTGACCTATCTAGAAAAAGAGAGAGCTACAAGTATACCACGGCGCACAGATACACCAAACTAAATCCATATCGTATTAGAATACAACCGGTCATTCGCGTCCAAGCTCACGGATGGAAGAGTGCGCCCATAGTATACGACTATAAATGTCATCAACCCGTCATGAAGCCGTTCATTCCCTGCTTCGCGAAGCAAGCAAGACACGTGAGATACGTCGAGCTTTGGTGACGTTAGCGTGCGAACCTACACGTTTATACAGGCTGTAAGGACACCACCGCACCGTACCGTAAAACATCACCGTTCACCCCTTTCACAGCACCCGCGCGACGGGTCCATAGCAAACGCTGAATGCAGCGCCACGCGCTTGTATAGGCTCACACTCCCACACATGGTGAACGCAGCATGCATGAAGATATCTTAGGAGGCATAACGCCGACCTGTGAAAACGTGGGAACGACTTATTATGTACTCGCCTAGCCGCGAATCGACCATATATACAAAGCGGCGGCCTACACATTCAAAGTGAACCGCGCGGATGTGAAAGTCCACATTCGCTGAAGCATGGCCTCTTCATTTGCACTCCCTATTCATTTTCTCTCCTTTTCTGTCACTCGCGTTGTCGTATATAAATAATATTGGTAGGCTGTTAAACTCCGATGACCCCATCGATAGATGCGTTTATGACGAGCTGAAAGAGCCTTCCCGAAGCGGTTCGTCTCCCTGCTAAGTCTTTCTGGACTGAGAAAGATGTTGACAACATGTAACGACTTCATTTCATTTCATTTCATTTATTTATACTGTTAGCCCAGAAGTGGGCCGTTACAGGGTGGAAGTACAAACAATTTTTTGCGAAAAAGAAGTACCGTACAGGTCTCGAGATAATTTCTCGGTATTATTGTGACCAGCAACTCGAAGTTATACTTAACAAGAAATGGAACACACATGCGATGCAATACATACACGCAGAACAGCACATGACGCATTTGAGGCGGCACTTTTGCACCGCGCTGAAGATTTAAAAGACAACTACTGCAGAATCATGCAACCAACAAAAAGTACACACACACGCAAAAAAAACATATGTCACTGTTATTCAGAAAATAAACGTTTTAGATTCAGTTCAAATGATGTAAGCGAGGAACAACCAATTATAGACTCTGGCAGCATATTCCAATCTTCAATAGCACGTGGAAAGTAACTGAACTTAAAGCAATCGTTACTTCGCCTCCAATGACGTTGTTCCGCCGAAGTTTCGCCTCTCTCTCCCTCTGGAGGGCGTCACTGGAGTCAACGCTTTCATCGACAAAACTTTTCCTGAATGCGTAGTAAGACAAGTTCCGCGGTCGTTAGAAACCCTGGGCTCCGGCGCCACTTCCGCTTCTACGGTCTTCTCGTCACTTCAACCTTCAAAGCCGAATCTCAAACCTTACTTGCAGTGTTCGCCTGAAATATCTGCCTCGTCCGAGCCAACTGGAGTCGTCGTACGCGTCGACGGCGGCTTAACGGACAGCAGTGAAACCGAGGTTTATACGAACCACAAACACGGAAGCGTTTTGAAGGGTGCGGTTGGTCACCGATTCCCGTGGGCGTGTGCTATAGTTTCCGTTTATCCGTGCGGACACCGTATACTCTTTCTTCGGCTCAGGGACACGCTTTCGTGGCTGCGGCGGCGTCGGGTCCCCAGGTATCCCCGCCCCCTGCCGACAGACGTCGTGCAGGAGCGAGGGGCGACGTTGCCGACCGGCGCACGTCGTGGAACTTGGCGCGTAACAAATGGCCGCAGCTCTTTCGAGGCGCCGTCCGGAGTGCGGCTTATTCATAAGCCGGCAGAAGTTGAATGCGAATGAAGACTGACGCCAAACGCAGCGCCGGCCAGCCGGCCGTGTGCACGCAAGTATGGATCTCGTCGCACTCGCTCTTTAGGTGAGGATATTAATAACTCACGGATGGGCTCTGTGAATCCGCGTGCCTCTTAAGACATAGATGGAGACGTCTAGCCCAGGAGGTCGCGGGTGCAGCTAGCCTACGCTGACTCCTCCGGTGTATAAATGGTATCGTGTGGTCGCATTACAAAGTGTGAGAGTAAAGGAGAGGGGGTTGACGCCAGCCGGAGAGCCACACATCTGTCTTGCTTGATCGTGTGGCGTGGTGGAAAATCAAGTTTGCTGGCTGTTCTTCTTTTTGCCTTTCCCGTAAAGAGCTATTAAACGAGAATAATTCAAACGATGCTGAAGATATAGTGGTATATAATCAACAACCGTGACAGAACGCGGAAGGCAACGAACTTGATTTGATTGATTGATATGCGGGGTTTAACGTCCCAAAACCACCATCTGATTATGAGAGACGCCGTAGTGGAGGGCTCCGGGAAATTTCGACCACCTGGGGTTCTTTAACGTGCACCCAAATCTGAGCACACGGGCCTACAACTTTTCCGCCTCCATCGGAAATGCAGCCGGCAATCGATCCCACGACCTGAAGGTCAGCAGCCGAGTACCTTAGCGAGGCAACACCCTTAGGCTAATGTTTTGACAAGGCCACTTGGTTATCCTCACCTCGTGGCAATGCCTAAGTGTGATAATAAGAGACACTACATCGCTGACATTTCTAGTTGTTTTTTTTACTAAATGTATTTTTTGAGCAGCACCTAGGCTGTAGAAATACACCAATCATCTCTTAACCTTACGGACCCAGGACTTGGTCCTACTTGAGCTGCGAGCCAGTGCGAATTCTCACGGCGACTGTCCACAGGCACTTTACTCGCACAATATTCAATATTGATTTGTAATATTGACAATAGTCAATATTCCGTTGTTGGAAAACGCGAGTGCCAATAGGCAATCATCCATGTAATAGTTTGAACAACTAAAGAACTGTTTCAGACTACTAGCGGAACGAGTAGTTCTCTATGTACTTAGTGCTGTCAAAGGCTAACAGTAGAAGCGAATCGCGTTTATGAATCATGTTTTCGTTCACGGTTTGCGATAGCAAGCCCTCATTATAGCGTTCAGTGTCACTGCACAATCCCCTTAACATCCGACCCGATTTCAGCGTACGATAGCAACGAACGGCAAGACGACGACGACACTGAGTTAACCAGTCGGTATTGTTGCGTACGCTCCATTCAGAACTGTTCAAGAACTACACCCACTAATACACCCAACCTAATAAGAACATATCTCTCTACCTTACCATCGTCATTCATCACTCTTTCACTCCCCAGTCACCCTTCCCCAGTGTAGAGTAGCAGGCCAGAGCAAACTATAGCTCAGGCCGACCTCTCTACCTTTCTGTAAATAAATTCTCTCTCTCTCTCTCTCTCTCTCTCTCTCTCTCTCTCTGTTCACGAACTTATTGAAGCACGTTAACAGGAGCAAAAAGTTAGAACCAGCTAGTACTGCTCCACCATCGCGCTATTGGTCACGTGGTTTATGGCTCGGCATGGGTTGCAGCGCTGTCGGTCATGCGGCACGCCGCGGTGTGGAGGTTTATAAGGCGTGTAATACGCCCCTCGACCGCCCGCGGCATTCCGGATGCTCGAGGCAGAGATTAACGGTGCGACGTGGCCGAGCGTGTCTCCTCTGGTTGCGTAACGGACTTCACGGCGTTCATCTTCTGTCAACTGCTGGCGCCGCCAGGCTATGGCGAGCGTGAGCCTGCGATAGTGGCGCCGCCACCGCCGAGCGGATATAAACTGTCGTTCCGGCTCGCATGCGGCGTTATTTATTCGCCGCCGACCACGGGTGGCGAGGAGGCAGAGGGCACCGGGTCTGATATTTCAAATCGTGTCAGCCAGCCACGCAAAGGTGGCCGAAATTCCAGAACCGCGCCGCGGCACGCGTTTATAATAGAGCGCACTCGTGTCGTCAGTAACGCCCGGAGAGATCGGCCTTTCGATTGCATGCTCGGGCCTGTCGTGTGCCTATAGATGGCGATTCGAGATACAAATGTCACCCTATACAGGCGCCGCGCATGATCACGTCTGTGTTGTGTTCATGCGATATTCTGGTCGTTTCACGTGTGAACTTGAGTATAGGGGCACTCCTGATTTATGGAGCGCTGCCCGCTGAGCATGTCGACCGCGTTCGCTGAGTACGTACTTTCAATTTCGTGAGGCCTAATCCCCAGAGCCGTGACTCAATGGAGCTCCAAGCGTTCGGTCCGCAGCGTTATCCGACACGATTGGCGCTCTGAAAGGGAAATAGCCGAGATGTGGACGACCGAGAGAAACTCACGGGGTAGATAGACCTTATGCAATCGGCTATAAGACGACCCGCCGGGCAATATCCATCTCATTTTTCTTCAGTCGATTGCATTTGTATTTATTAAACATTTATATCGATTATTTTTGCACTGTATGGTATTCTGTACACTGTATTTGTATTGATTGTATATTAGGTCATCAGTCAAGCATTATAGCCGATAGACCGAAGCGGCAAGTTGATGCTTGACACTAACTATAGCCGTCTGCTAAAATTTGATGCCACTATTCACTAACTGGCTATCATCTGTACTATACAAATACTTCTACATAGAAATAACTCTTTTATCATGAACACAGGGGCACGGTTCACCCTCACAGCATGCTGTTCCGGTCGCCTCTCACGATAACCAACCAAGAGCAACGACCTCCCCGTGCTCCAAATAAAAGTTCATCTCTCTCTCTCTCTCTCACTAATTCTAGGTAACCCCTTCAGAACCTGTATTCACCCACTTAACCCTGTAAGTTACCGTAAAGAGCATATAGAGCTCTATTCAGCCATCTTCGTAAGGAACATGCATTAATCTCTAAAGCAAACTTTTGTTCCCCCTTAATACGTTTGACCGCATCTTACGTACGTTTCCGTGTGTACGCGCACACGCCCGAATTCATAAACTGCGGTATACTGAGTACACACTTTGCTGTATTGCGTAAAGCCTATCTGTCTCGTCCACATAGCATGCATGTGTACTATAGGGCTGGCATAGCATATACGGCGTAACACCATGCGAAGAAGTCTACGTATCTGCTGCGTAGAGCCGGGCTAAGAGCAAGTGCGATTGATCGTGTGTTCAAAGCGGCGCGAATCACGCAGTCGGCTCCGTTGGGACCCATCATTTTCGGAGCACTGTATGCATGCGTTGCGGTCATTACGCAACGCACAGAAACGCCAAAGAAAGAAGAGAAATTTCGATCGGGTCGCTGCGGCGCTCGTCTTCGTATGTAATGACTGCAGCATGGCTTCCAGCCACAACTGGTAGTCTCCCCCCCCCCCCCTTCATCATCCTCCGGTGCACGGCCATATACAGAACGTTATAATATTCTGCCTCCCATGTGCAGTGGCTGCATGTCCTGCTGGAAGCGGATCAGCACAGCGCGTCTACTTACACATGTGCGGGTTTCATCGATGATTAATGAAGTGCCTGCCTGCCTGCCGGCTTCCCTTTTTTTAAAAGAGGGCAAAATAATGATAAAAGACAGATTAAGCCAGCAGCCTATGTATAGGCTCGAATGCCGTAATCTGAAGTTTTGATCGAAGCTCTTTTTTTGAAGATTAAATGCCACTTGGCCTATGCAGGTATGTTATCGTTTTTCTTTTCCGCACTGCTTGTTTATTAGACTATTCCTGTTATTCCGGCGCTGTAATTTGTTACTTATAGGCACAGAAATTTAGCGGTTGGGATGATGTATTGAAGAGTGGTTATAGCTGTTTTTTTTTTTTTTGCTTCTCCTTCAGTGTCTAAGTGTAGTTGTGAACTCTACGAAGGGTTTACGGTGCTACCGTTGTACAACTTCTTACCGTCAGGAAGAGCGGGCGGAAAAGTCGTGCCTTTACCTCTTGGTTAGCTCCACTTATTCTTTTTTTTCTTTTCTTTAACTGCACATTATTTTTTTACATGCATTAGAGCCCACAAATCGCTAAACGGTGTGCAAAACCCAAGAGCGCAGCTAATAGCTCTCTCTCTCTTTCTCTCTTTTTTCATTTTGTATGTTGCATCTAAAACGCGAAATCCCTACATTTTATTAAGATTTATTGATTGATATGGCGGGTTTAGCGTCCCAAAACCACCATATGATTATTAGAGACGCCGAAATTTATAGAAGCTCAGAAAATTTTGACCACCTGGGGTTCTTTAACGTGCACCCATATCTGAGCACACGGGCGTACAGCATTTCCGCCTCCATCGGAAATGCAGCCGCCGCAGCCGAGGTTCGATCCCGCGACCTGCGGGTCCGCCGCCAGGTACCTTAGCCACAAGACCACCGCGGCGGCGCACGTTTCATTTAGAGGTCACTTTCCATAAGATTCGCGATTTTCGACAAAATCATATGCGCTAAGGGATATCAAGACATTCCAGAACGCCTTATTATTATGAAAGTCTTATCAGAGAAATTCTTTTAGCTAAGGTATTTGCTCTTAGCGGAGAATTTTTAGAAAGAAACAAAGAAAGGAAGAAAGGAAGAAAGGAAGAAAGGGAGAAAGAAAGAAAGAGAGAAAGAAAGAAAGAAAGAAAGAAAGAAAGAAAGAAAGAAAGGTATGCAAACATGTTAACACCCAGTCATGCTTTCAGACACACATTATCAGCAAAAGGTGCCAGCAAATCGCACACAGCCCTGACGAACAAAGTTCCGTGTGAATTCGGTCCGTATCCTCTAAACACCACAGCGAAACGCGACTGACGTCGAACCGTGCTCGCCTGCGGCTTGCAGTACCAAAAATTTACAATCACGAGTTAAAACAGTTCAACGAGCTTGTCATCTGAAGCAACGAGTACACTTGAAGGCGTCATCAAACAGCACCGCCTTCCGAACGATTGGTTCGTATCGGCAAGTGATTGATAGAGTGATTCTGTCGAGACGCCATTGTCGGAGGCTCCGACGAGCGGCAAGCTCAATCTGCAGGTGTCGATCGTATACACTCGGGATCCTCTCTGTACAATTGAATTTCAGCAGACCCATCGTCGGTGCGAGACACGCAAGGATCCTGTTTTTTTTTTGCATTCCGGATCGCGTGACAGCGTAACACAGATGTACAAAGCCTGCTGTATGGTTCGAACCGACAACACCAGCGCACGAGGCCAGTACGAGGCGGCGTCATCTTCTCAATCAACGTCCTTGTCGATTCTTTTCGGGCCCTTTTTGTGCGAACGCTCAGTCAGTGGCAAAATAATACGGGCCACGCTAGCGCGTCGACGTCTGCGCCGTCTATAGTGGCGAGCCACCGGCTGTCGAGAGCATTGCTCTGGCGATTGCGCGGCCAGAGCGAAAGCTCTCGACAGTGGACGTCTCTCATCTGCGCATGCAAGCCTGGTCCGCATTATTTAACTGCAATGGCTGCGTTGTTTTCGAGTTTTGTTGAAGCTTTAAGAGAGAGTGAGAGACATCCAACACGCAAGATGTGTACTGTAGAATCATATTAATAAAACTTGACAGTTTTTTTTTGTCTGCAAGCACATATTTTGGGTCTGCAGTCGATATAATTGGTTCCCTCAATGAAGGCTGCCGTCAAATTCTTCTGAAAGCGAACGTCATGTGCGATCCTAACTAGGTGACGCTTTCTTTTTATTGAATTCACGTAGAGAAGTGCCACTCTCGTACTTATCGCTGTGGTAGTCTTCTTAATCACCCTGGGTGCGTTCCCCGGCCTCATTCTGGCGCAATGCACTTTGTGCTGTAAATGACATGTTAGGAAAACTGCCCAGGCTTCTCGCACATAGTAGTTATATCCCTCACTGCATTGTACTATATCTGATTTCTTAGCATTCATTCTTAAAAAAAAAATAACTGTGTTGCCCTTTGCGGCAAGTCAAGACTTGACACTTGTATGACTCTCTTCGAAGAGACAAATAACTCTCTTTTTGTTCAAATAACCCTCCGAATATAATATAATGACCATCAAAAAGAGTTCGCTCTTTAATGAGGGTCGTTTACATGACAAGTCAGTCCTACCAAAAGTCAAATATTTTTTTTTCTTGGAGTTTGCTTTGTTCATTTCTTCATCTGTGCTACGCCATAATAAAGGAAGCTTCCGTGACCTCATCTTACACGACTGTGTTCGCCAAGATAACCCGTAACCGGAAAGGCAGCGAGATTAAAACCTGGAAAGCAAGATGGCGTCCTCGCTGCGCTAGCCAATATCATGCAGCTATCAATGGTATACTTCTCAAGCGGCAGGTGTTTTCCCAAGGACTTGAATATCAATACGATGCCTCCACCCTATACTGACACCAACTACATACACTGTTGGGCAAAACAAAATCAACGGAAGGCGCATCATATTAAAGACACGGAGTTATACTGTGCCCGTCTTCTCAACCTCGAATTTCGGCGCGGAAGATGAAAGCGCCGTGACTGCCTCGCACACGAAGCGAAGTAATTCCGTCCATTAGACTCGGCACGTTGGCCGCACCGACTTCTTCGCCAGAGGCAAGCGTGTCGCAGCCTTCGCAGCGAGTCGGTCAGATGCAAAACGGCGTCGTCTTAATCAGGCAAGAAACCATCGAAAGCCGTCGGTTGCTTCCAGCATTCGACCGGACACGCGCATATGCAGATGTACAAACTCGCTGCTGCGTCTCGTGGCCCCTTAGGACCACTCGTACACGAGAAGCCACTTTTGAAGCTATACGTGGCAAGTAGCGGCAGCCACATGCTGCGCTTGGCGGCTCACTGTGGCGAATCTAAGGCTGCCCGAACCTCTGGCTTCACCGCGATGCTCGCTAGGTCATTTGTAGCGGAAGGCCGTGTCTGTGAGCTACCCGGACCTCCTCGTTCTCCATCGTTTGTCAGTTTCCACGTTTATAATCTTCTTAATAATGTTATTTTTGTTCTTATGTGTTTTCTACCCTTTGCTTGATTTACAGACGTTAATGTTCCTAGCATCTGTTCATTCATCGCTACGTCCAACTGTTCTTCTTGTTTCTCGTACTATTGTCTTCTTCGTCATGTTCCTCAACTTACTGTTTGTTTATTGTTGGCGTTTAGCGTCCCAAAACTACTAGGCGATTTTGAGCAGCGCCATAATAAAGGGCTCAAGTAATTTCAACCATCTAGTGTTCTTTAACGTGCAAGCACACAGTCCGATAGCATTTCTGTCCCAGTAGAAAATGCGGCCGCCTCGGCCTCGCATTCCGAAGAGGCTTTCTCTACTTTTTCTTGTACTTGCATTCGTCATTGCAGCGAACACTTCTTCTTATTCCTCATCGCATTCTCATCTTCGCCGTATTGCTCAACTTGTTCTTACTGTTCCGTCACCTTGGTCATCACGTTGTTCAACTTCTGCCAGATACGTTTCGTTTGTCACCTCTATTTTTATGTTTTTAGTTTGTTCTTAATCGTAACGTCAATCTGTTCTCGTTCTTATTTATAATCTCCGTCATGTTCTTCGACTTGTTCTCGCCATCTTGTCACCTTCTTCATCGTTTTGTACCGACTCCTTCCACTCATGTTCTTTTCTTCATCTTCAACCTCTTCACGTTGCTGTCTGAACTGTCATGCGCATACTCGTTCATTGTCTTGTCGCCTTTCTTCTTCACGTTTGTCAACTCGTTCTTGTATTGTCGGTAGTTTTCTTGTCTCACACCCTCACTTTGTCTTCCTATAGTCTTGTTTTTTTTTTCCAATTCGCTCGTGCACCCTCCTCCTTGACCGTCTTGTTGTTCCAGTTCTTCGAGAAGGTTGTTGTCATTGGCTTTGATCGTGCCTCTTTTTTTCCTTTATTCCGATATCTCGTCTCGTCCTTGTCTGTACTTCTGCCACGTCCCACGCGTCTTCCTTACCTTCTTCTTACTCGCTGCATCACCTCTCGCGTCTTTTCTCGAGCGAAGCCGGTGGCTACTTTGCATAAACGAAGACTTCCACGTCGCTCGCGGCGTAAGTACATCCGTCCCCTTAGGAGTGCCGACGAGGCGCCACGCTGGGAACATGCAAATGCAGCGTCCAACGCCGCAAAGGCGGTGCGGCGCAGATATGGAAGGGACGCAATACCGCGTGGCGTATTGGATTCTATAGTTGGCGGTTTCGTTTCCCTTCTATTTCGCCGTGATAACCACGTCTGACAGCCCGGGATGGGGCGCGACGTCCGGTCAGCACGCGAACAGTCTTATAGACTCTGCAGGACGTCTGTGAACGAGAAACTTCCAGCGGGGCTCGTCAGCAAAGGTGAAACCGGGCAAATGCGCAAGAACAGGCTCGCTGAACAGTATACGCAGACAGTTCCAAGAAAGAAACAAGCAGCCTATAGACAATCGGTGTCCTTGTGTGATTGCATTTTACGTGTCTGCACTGTATAGTTTGTGTTTAGTGTCACTCAGTGAGCGAGTTTCATGCTTATGTGAACTGCTGTGGCTTGACAGACTTACAGGAGCTGTTACTAGGTGCGGCTTATTACAGCGCTTCTCCCGGCTGACATTTACACAAGTCATATTAAGAGCGAAAAGGGGTAGCCGTCATCGCCAACATGTTCTACACAACAGAACATCTAATTAAAAAAAAATTACCCGAAAGACTACAGCCCCAAAGAAGTCTACAAGAAGAAAATCTAGCAGTTCCTGCGCCTAATGAAGTAATTTTTCACCATTGAGGTCACCGGCGTCGATACCTATATGATGGATAAAAAATGTATGCTTTTATTTAAGAACGCGCGTACTATATTCGTAGAAATTTTCTATGGAAAACTACAGCAGATTAAAACAATGCATACCTAGGTAGGTCACACGTCGATATGTTCGTAGTTATAAGTATAAGCATTGTCTATTTCTAATATTATCGTTCTAAACAGTATAGACCAACAAGGCCCTCGCGCCATGACGCTTGGAGCTGGAGCGCTATCCCGGACACTGTAAAATTCCGTCGACATGTCAAACTTCGTAATGGCGGCATTTTAAGTCAATCAGAGAGGCCGTAGCAGCCCTCTGGGGCCAATCAGACTTGACCGATGACGGAGACCGGCAACAATGGCGGAATTGGACAATGTCCAGAGCAGCACGGCTGGCGTGGCAACACGTAACTTTGGCTTGCGTCATACGTTCAGCGCATATGCGTGTTGCGTAAAACAGAGTTCGACGATCGTTCAATGGATTGTTTTCAAAGCGTCGAGGAAGTCGGAGAAGCATTCGCGGACGCGGAATCCAAACAATAGGGCCATCTTTCGCCGAACAAAACACACAAAAAAGACAAGAGACCAAGCAGGGAAGGGAGTGTGACGAAATGGGTAGAGGATTCTACAAATCATCGAAGGTGACTCAGCGGGAAAAAAAAATGAGAGGTACACTCGATCGGAACAAAATTTTCATGCACGCAACCACAGAAAGAAGAAAAATATTGAAAGGGTATCGGAATGCCGCCTGGTCGGAATTCAACGGGGTCGGGTCTTCGGGCGGTCGAGGGCAGGAAACGCGCGGGAATAGTCGTTGCCTTCAGAAAGAGATGTATAGAGAGCGCGTGTGTGTACGTGCGCGTGTGTGGTGTAGCCGAAAGCTGCGGTTTTCCGATCCGTAGTCACCCGGGAGGGGAGGGCTTGCAAAGGCGCGGCTGGCTGCTCCAAACCATGCACCCTGCCCTTCCGGTTTAGATGCTACGGGTGCCCTCCGGAACAGCCACGCCTCCCTGAACCACCAAAACCCCCTCCCGTGGACCCGCAGCCTTCGGCATGTGGCACGTTTACCTGGGGCACCGAAGACGTCGGTGTCCGCCCCATCCATCGCATGCAGAACGCCCCGTCCTCGAGTAATATTCAATCCAGGCGGAGCCGCACACGCGTAAGTTGAAACACTGAGAGCGAGGTGGACGACAAATAAACTTTCAAAGACAAACAAGACTAAACGGAATATGGAAGCTCGAAAGTGATGAGAAATCGGCGAGTATAGGGAATGTCGCTCGAGACAGCGTATCGACGAGAGGATCTGACTTCGTCAGGGCACATGCTGCTATAACGAAGACAGGTCCTCGTGGTCTAAACGTTGGTTCCAGAAACATTCGGAGTGCTGAGGTGCAAGACGAGCTGTTGTTCGACTGAAGTGCACTATAGAATGCTTACTTGGGTGAGCTGGCACGTGTATACTATAGGAAATGATGGACAGCTCAAACAACAGTACAGAGACAGCTGGACCAATCTGCTTAACCCTTCTCTGTCCTGGTTGTAGATTTCTATGTTTCAATCGACCCGAATAGACAGTTTAGTGCGGTTCACTTATCGGGAACTGTTCAACGCTATACAACGCCTTGCCCGTTTCTCTTTTGTTGATCGCGCTGTTCCTCGTCTTTAGCTGGCAAACATTCATCCCATCTTCTCACTTTCTCCAGGGCCGGGTATATAACTAACCGGACGTAACCACTGGCTAACGTAAATGTTTTTTTGTGCTTTTATTTCCGCATATTTTTATGTCTAAATGGAGCTCAGGTACACAGCTTGACGGTATACGATTGCAAAGACATTTTATGGTTCCGCAAGTGCACACACATTTGAGCGCCGTAAATAGAGAGTATGTCGTCACTTGCATAAGGCACTCGCATCGAGGTGCATCCACATCGCGATGTTGCGTCTCTAACGAGCACGTTCACCCACAAGCAACGTGACGATGCCTTGGGCGCGGGCCATTCATCAGACTTGTAAGCCACAATGCACGTGCGTTACATGCTGGACCAATACTTATCCGAGACCTATAATTCGCAACTGAGAAGAGTAACGGGAGAACGTCAGCGGACCAGCAAGAAAAGGTTTGCTTTATTATTTTTTCCTAATGCGTAGTCGTCCGTCCAGTGGTCTCCAAAGTGGCTATAAGGGCAACCGCAGGTCGCGCTTCGTACGCGAACGATGCCGCGCATATTGCAGAGGGCGCTTTTAGCGTTAGCGCCACACGAGTAACGCATCATCCGTTAGTCAAAGCGTATATATCTAAAGGAACCAAAGGCGTGAGGACTCCCGAGATCTCTATTGAGTCGTTGCAAGGATGAGTTATTGCTCGGACGATGATACGTTCAAGCACCGCACCAATCAGAGACGGCGTCGGAAGGTACGAATGCTGCCATTACCGAAGGGCTATGCGTGCAGGGAAAAGAACCTCATTCGAGTTGCGCATCTCGGGAACGTCCATCTTCGGCCGGCAACGTGGCGTGGCGCTTGAAGCCGCAAATATATCCGCACTTAGCATCGCGGACCTGTCAGCGGGCACGTTTCTCTTTCGCAAGACCCCGCTAGAGGGTCCGTGGTGAGGAACCCGAACTCTTCCTCACAGGTCGCGCCACAAGCGGGCAAATGCAGCGGGAAGATGCGTACACTCATCGTCCTTCGATGCCGATTGCGCGTAACAAACGACCGGCCACGGATTCGTCGATGTATACGCAGCCGGGGCGAAAACGAAAGCGTGAGAAAAGCAAATCAAGTCTAGTGTTCTTCGTCCCGATGTGATCGCGAGAGCTGCGCACGCTATACCATCATGCCCTTGCGCAGCAGGAGGAATGCCACGTATGGCGACAACTTAATTGGCGCGGCCCCAAGCGTTTGATGACTGGCCGTGCACGGGTTGGGGTCGCTGAGCCCGGTCCGCGATCCGAAATGGCGATAATTGATGGCACACGCTATACACCCTCCCGCTAGGCCTAACTGTCGCGGCAGCGACCGTATCTTACGGGCGCAGAAGGAAGCGCGTAGCAGACGACGTAGCAGACGAAGTTAATCACCGGGACTTGTCTGTTCATTTGTAGCAGACGTCGACACTACATAGCAGGCGTCGTCGGCCGTGTGTACAATGTGAAATAGCGGCGGAATGGCTGACGATAACCACGACGGCGCCTGCCCACCGACGTCGAAAGTGATCATGGCGATTTGCTTTCGTCGCTTTCAGCTCTCGCCCCACAGTATATATAGTGACTCGAGCGGCGAATTACAAGTTGCGGCCGCACAGAGACACGTCGCATTGCCGGAGGCAAGATGGCGAAATCGCAGAAGTCAGTGCACCCTCCGCGGTCTAGCCGTTTGCGACATATATCGCCACGCGGAAACCGAATGCACGCAAATCGACCTCACTTGGGCCTGTTATTACGGGGTGCCGAACCATGCATGTTTGCTAGAGTCGTTTTAAATGGTCGTTGGTGTTTTGTGCACGTTTCTCTGCGGCATGCGGACGAAACTTGTAATTCGTCGCTTCTGGCTGGTGCGATTCGGCTATGCATACTCAGAGAAACGCGCGCATGCACGCGCTCCAGCTTCTCCAGCGAAAAGCGAAAGGTGTAGATAGGTACGAGTTTGATCATAAACAGAGTCCTTCACCTCCTGTTCTTAGACAGGTCTTCAGTGAGCGCTGAAGTCATAACCACGCGCAAAAAAATAAAAAAGCATCCCCCAATTGCGAGATTCGCTGACCGCAAAGACTGTTCTCATCTAAATGCTCTCCTGCCCACGCTTTTTCCGTGACGACGGTCAACTTGCGACCTTTTTATTGAGCGAGGGACCCCAATGTAGGTTCCACAATATAAATGTGTCGCATAAAA
>NW_027464723.1:0-65000 GCF_043290135.1 Rhipicephalus microplus | reverse complement strand
CACACGAACGTGATTCGCTACTGGGTGTGCAGGTATAATTATGCATCGCCTGACCTGAGTGAACGTATACCTGATTGTGACGTATAGTTTCGGAGTCCGACGTGATCTCGAACCATATAGTCACTGCAAGGCAAGGGTCAGACTTGCAAAGTCTAGAGAGATGCAGTGAAACCCAAAAAGCAGCCAAAAGGAAAAACAAATCTTAAAAGGGCTCTGCAAGGATTTTTTGAGTTAAAACGGAATAATCTCACTGTTATCGCATGCCGCTTCACGAATGACATGCCGCAAATTTTTTCCGGATTCATTGAGTACGATCGCAGTTAGAGATTTAATTGTCACACGCATAGAAATCTTTCTCTCTCCTCTCGTATCGGCGAGCGTGCTGAAAGCTGCACAGGCGCGGGGATCACAACGGGGCAAGACCGTGCGTCCCTTCGAGTGCGCGAATCGTAACCTCGATCACTTTTTCTTTTTTCTTCGATCGCAGCCCTTACTCAGTGATCGCGAGCGCGCGCGAGACGTACCGTGCACGCTTCCTCCCCGATAGTGTATATGACGCAGTAATTTGGCCATTGACGTCACTCGTAGAGAGAAGAGGGAGCGATTTATAGCCGACTTGGAGAATAAATTGTAGCTTGTATGCCGTGTGCTGCGCTGTAATATCTGGATTGCGTGTTCTCGGGAGCCTCGACTATACAGATCGTCGCCGTTTTCTGACCATGCTCAAGAGGTGTTGCTGAGCCCCTTAGATCTGCGCATGCTCGATAAAAAGCTGAACAGAGGCTGAATTCGAGGCGCTTTTCTGTGCTCTTACCATTGGTCTGCCGACTTCTTTGTTATCTCTACTGCGTTAGTAATATTTTATTTTTATTTCTTCATTTTTGCAACAATACAAGATTTTTGCTAATGGCAAAAGTCGATGTTATAAGAAACGTCACCTGACTAGGCCTCCAGCACCATAAGGCACTCTTATGCAAGGTTCTCTCGTACGAAACAATTCTTTTTCGTAAGAGACTTTTTTTAAACACGAGCTGGGACCCGCAAATCACGTGGATGCAGCAAAGTGGATGCGCAGCTTATGCGTTTCGACACACGATGCGCGTGGGTGGTCGTGCGACGCTTTCGGGTCGATGCCGGTTTTCCCGCTAAAAGTTACGTTCCCTCGAGCACCGCAAACTGACCAGAGGGACGCGGCAGTGCGTTGCTCGCACTGCTGCGTCCCGAATTCATTGACGTTAATTGTGAGGGGCACGCCGGACACGGACGCGTCCCCCGTGATGCCCGGCCACAACCCACCCGCTCATGCAGTGAAGGAAACGCGCGCATGGCGTTCCACTTTGACCGACCCCGTCTCATTACTGAGTTTCGATTTACCAAGTCCCGGATCACTCGCCGCCGGACCGCGGACGCCTCGTCTCATAGGTGGCTACGTCACGTTCACGTGATCTAAAAGTCCCGAGCCAAACCAGAGTGGCCTCGGGCTATCTGCGCGCTTGATGCTGACTGCATCCGCTGTGGCATTTGCTATGCCATTTGCTCCCTCCATAGCTGTGACACAGGCCCCAATGCCGACCCGATTTCAACCTACACAGTAGTTAGGTAGTGAGTTATACCTATTTCTGTTGTGATGCAACTTACTGTAAGTGAACTACTCGAGCGCGTGCGCATCGTAGACCGGCGCGGTCGTTCGACCGCTGTTTCTCCTAGCGAGTATAACGCGTGTTTGCCCGACCCTCGGGAATGCGCACATGCTCGACGTCGCTCAGAACACCGATGACAAGAACTGGGTGCGCAAACAATGCGAAATCCAGAAACATGCGAGAAGCGGACAGAAAAGCAAAGAGAGAGCAAGAGCGCATTGAAAATTTCCCGTGTCTAACTTAAGATGGCCGCACAGCATGCGCACCGCGCTGTCGTCTGCCAGCTGCGCGAAAGAAATAGTTCGGGCGGTCCCGGGCCGCCCGCAGGCCACCAGGCACGCGAAAGACGAACATACGGGCGAGTGATCCCGGACCAGTGGGCGGAGCTTCCAGTTGGTCCCCGAAAAAAACGAATCTGGTGCCGGTGTCCGGGGCCGTATGGAGCCGTCCGGGACGTGTAAATCGATGAAGCTCACTGTACGGTGCCTATAGTGTCCACCAGAGGATTGTAAATTCATTTATAATCAGGGATGTTAGGATATACCGGTACAGAATAGAAATAAAACAGCCATCCCAATGAACGAGTATTGTAGTTTCTCTCTCTACAATGGCGCAGTCGACAGGACTCGAACTTTCGCGGGGAAACTTCAATGGATTTAAGTGTGATGATCTGAAGTCGCGATATTCAAGCTTGTAAGCTGATAAGGAATCGCAATAAAGGAAGCGAACTGCTCTTTTCATGCTTGCCTATTGGTCTCTGACGTATATATGCTCGAGAGAGATAAAATGGAAAGTCTATATAATGGCGTCGTGCGTTTGCGCAGGGCACTTCAACTTCCACCCGAAGCCTGGTTGCGCCTGTCATTGCCCCACTGCAGCACGTCGGTCGTGAAAATCACGCCGATAGGGGACGTTTCTCTGCAGGCACTCGGGTGTGTTGGACACATGCCCATGGAGATGATCACAAAGTGACGCTTCGCCGAGGCTCGCAAAAAATCGCAATAAAGATGCCATTGTTGCGTCACATTCTTCCATGGCAGCAACGCGTTTCGCGATAGTTGTTCTCGAGCGTGCAAGTGTATCCGACATACAGTAAATTAGGTGAAGAAAAGGTTACAATAATTGCCCTTAACTGTATACATATAGTTTAAACTAAGTATGACGTAGGTGGAAACGAATTAAAGTGAATGAAAAATCACTCCGTCGTCGGTATTCGAACCCTCAACCTTCTTATTACTCCTTCGAAGTACGCGCTGTTGTCTATTGGATGCATTTGGCTGTGTCTGACCAATGGAAGGAGGCTTCAGAAAAAATCCCCTCTACATTCGATTCTCAACACCCGTCTACATCTCCCGAATTAAACTATGTATGCTACTATACTGTTTAACAAACGTTTATATTCGGCACAACTTTTGGAGCCATTAAAATGCAAAACAGGACATTGACAAGTAACAAGAAATTGCCCACGTATTTTTAATAAATGCGGCTATTGGCATGTGGCCATTTTGCCACGTCAACTCAAAATAAAATTACACCCAAACACTAATAGCGAGTGGTAACGATAATTGATATAGCAAACAACGTCCAGATTGTGTACACGGTTTGGAATGTCGTGCGTTCACTTCTCCGAGCCGGTGTACCAGGAGCTTGTGGCGGGGTGGTCGCTTGACCTCGCTGGGCGGTCACCGTCGGCTTCAATGGACAGCTCGTCGGAGTAGTCGTCTCCAGAGTGTTCTCGGTGACCAGTCGATGTCTGGGCTTGAGCATGCACTTCATCGGACGCAACCGCTGCCTCCCTCTCCTTTCTCATGTAAAATCCCTGCTGGTAGACAATCAAGGGGCTCACGAACGCCACCTGCACACGCGAAAACGCATTGGGTGACACAT
Organism: Rhipicephalus microplus; assembly: GCF_043290135.1. Taxonomy (NCBI): domain Eukaryota; kingdom Metazoa; phylum Arthropoda; class Arachnida; order Ixodida; family Ixodidae; genus Rhipicephalus; species Rhipicephalus microplus. Next base: position 61,473 of record NW_027464723.1, on the reverse strand, counting down.
TTGGAGGTGACACAATAGAAAGTTCACATGCATGGACGGATGAGGATTGAGATGCTGATGCTGTTAGCAACTCGTCACGAAGTAGCCGTTCGAGGACACTCCATGTACCAGACTGGTGCCACTTGGAGTTTACCGTGTCTTATCCAAAAAACTGGGCGCGCTACTACGGACACGATAAGGAAGTCAGCGCTGCCCTGTCAAAAGAACTTCATCCGGTGTGAGGCCCCCGGAACAGCTTATTGCTCTCACATAGTACAATACCTAGTGCCACTGCTAGTACTCTAAATCGTTACCCGCTTTTGCTAAAAGTGAAGAAAGACGAAAGCAAACTTGCGCATGTCTATGCATTGTGGAACAAATTTTATCCTTCGGAGGGATTACTTTAGGTTATAGCCACAGGGAGGTTTTCTCTGCTGTGTGCGAACATAAGGGCAACAAAGAGATTACCCTGTTAGCCTATTGTTATTATTTACGGCTACGAGACTACCTGAATGCCTAACTTAGCACACTTGATGATCCTGCCGCCCGGTTCTTGGCCGATCCCCCTTTGTGGGCGAGTGCCAGTAAAGCCGAAGGTTCATCATCATCATGTGAAACAATCAATCCGGAATGCGTAGGTGTCTATGTGAAAGATAAATGTTAATGTATTGGGGCTTTTCCTAGTGCAACTTAATCGACAGTTCTCTCACAAATGCGCAAACACTGCTATAGGTATGCCGGGTCGGTTACCAATCTCTTATGCTCCAATGATATCTGGTTAATGTGCTGTAGGTGAGCGTTTAGCGAAGGCGTGTATTTCACAGGCTAGAGGAAATAAGCAGTAGATACCGCGTTAGCCGCGTAGATAACACGTCATTAATATTGTGTCAAAACACGGAAAAAGAAGCCCTTGAGTGTGTATATATATATATATATATATATATATATATATATATATATATATATATATATATATATATATATATATATATATATATATATATATATATATCTGTGGAAGAGATGAGACAACTTAGCGTCGTCTTAATTTTATTTCCAACGGTTTAACGGTTGCGACCGGTGGACCGGTCTTCGTCAGGGTTTGCAAACAAGTCGCCGCATACCCCCACGCGTGCCAGATAGGTTCGAATATTGCATGGGCATGCGCGGATAAGTTCTCGTGCCTTCTTTGTTTTCCGCTGGAGTGCACATCGTCAGATTTCAGTCGGTATTTCCGTTGTCTTAACTTCGTTTTTGTGTTAGTGTTTACACTCCGTGTATTTAATACGAATGCTTGCCAACTACCTCAGCTCTCGGTAATTCTAAGTTTACAATGTGTACTATTGCTTGGGGGAACCCCCTCGTCTGCGTCTCTCACCTTGTTGTTGCTCCTCCACTTCTCACATCGTGTCCTAGAATGCACGCCAATCACTACATTCCCCATGTACCGGCACGGCTTAGAGCTCTACCTTAGCAGAGCACATGATTCGTCAACCATTTGTTCTAAACGCAGTTGAGCTACATCACAGTTCGCAGCTTCAGAGGCACTCCAAGAACGAAGGCCCGCTAATCAATATATATATATATATATATATATATATATATATATATATATATATATATATATATATATATATATATATATATATATATATATATATATAGCGTGTGCTTGGGTCGTCTTGCTGTCACCAAAAGGTAATAATGTATATTTAGTGCGACGTTCATTTTCTTACCATCGCGTAATAGGTGCTTCTGGTTCAGAAACAGCGTGCGCAACATGGCATAGCATTCTTGAGAGAAGTGACTGAGACCTTGCTTTTTAGAGAAAGCAGAGTACATGAACGTGGGCAAAGGAAACCAGCAGATCAATTATAACTGCTAGGCAACACCTCAAAAATAGAGGAAACTTTTTATCGCGCGGCTCTCCGTTACATGAGCTCAATCTTCGTCTTGGCAGCTACCGCAATCCTGGAGTAAATCCGCATCTTTGTTTTATGCCACGCCGCATGCGCCTTTCATATCTAGCGAAAAACTCGCAAAATGCCTTTCAATGCCGGAAACTTTTGTGTTGACTGTATTGTTTGATACGGCTGCTGTACCAAGACACCAGGGCGCAGCACAGGAAAATAAAGAAAAGCGTGGATAGAGATTAAGAAGTGAGTCTCACCTCAATGACGGCAGTGAGGAATATGAACATCCCTACGTTTCCCAGGGTCAACTGCGTCGTAGAACAAGTAAAACGAGTGTATAGTGCATGCGTGAGCACTCGAATGCTGATCTGAAGGTCGCTAGATTAAATCCCTGCGGCAGCGGCCGCATTTCGAAGGTGACAAAATTCTACAGAGTCTCACGTGCTTACATTTGGGCGCACGTCAATTGAAGAAACCCAGGTAGACGAAGTTTTCGGAGCCCTCCGACTACAGCGTCTATAATAATCATATCGTGGTCTTGGGATGTAAAACGCTAATATATGATCGCGCACTGGCTTTGGCGATACCGTAACAATGTCAATGTAGACAAGCGCGCAAGCCAGAACCCACGGGAGCTACAGGTAAGAAAGATGTACTTGTGCCCTTATCGATCGACGTGTAGAATATTAAGGATGTAGTTAATACACGGAGAGAGATTGATCTCTGTGTTTTTACAACTTCGTGCAGATGTTTGTTATTCTGTAGCCAGATTAAATCGCACACAGTTTATTAGAAATATAAAGTATTACTAAGTTAAGTTTCCGCCTCTCAGTGGCACATCCAGGGTGTGACATACCACACCATAATGCTTCCCCTCCTCCGAGATTTTTTCGGCAATAGCACACACAGCAAGAAATGACACTCAGCCATAACTGCCTGCACGCCCCCCCCCCCCCCCACTACAGATCAAAAAGCACCGCCCCCCTTTTTACCCCCCCAAAAATGTTTCTGCACGTGATTCCCTCAAATTACATGGGGGTCGTTACATGCAGCCGCTGGTGGTGGGGTATTGAAACCACGATCCCGAGATAAGCAAAGCAGAAGCGAGTTATAGGAACAAAAAGATAGCGCTGGGTGACGGGACGCTACTACCAGACGACGAAATATCGAGCCAAATGAAACGGACCATGCAGGTAGGCGCATTTCGTACGCACCTCTTCAGGATGCAGAGCAATGAGCTGGTAAGCGTCCGCCTTGAACGATGCCTTCGAAGAAAGAGGTAGAAAAAAAAGAGACAGAGAGACAAAGTATAATCTCACTACTGGGAAAACTGAGACTGTGCGTAAGCATACTATTTAAAATTTTAGTTATTTAACGCATGGAAGTTCTAACGTACCTTAACTACAATTTAGCGAGGCTTGTCAATCAGCAGTGACGTACTTGTAAAAGTTATCAAGCCACCGCTATTCAACATTGGTAATTATTTATCCACCGTTAGCGTACCAACACTAGCTGGGTTTAGACTTATAAAGAAGAACATTAGCCAATACTCGATAACTCTTATCTTCTCATGCTTATTATGAGAAGCGGTTTAATAATGAGTGCAAAACGGATTGTTGCAGTGATAGATTTTTTAGATGTTTTTTTTATTATTACAATAGCAGTTATACAGACACACTAGGCACATTTCTGCCGTTGTCGTCGGTTTTTTCTTTTTGTATAAAGCGCAAATAGATAACGCCACCCTGCACGTCATATGCTCTGTGTGCGAGTGAAAGCTTGCGGAAGCTGCAGACGAAGTTTGCTCAAGCAGAAATGCTATGCGCCAGCGGGCTCCGTTGGACGAAGGAGCATGAAGGGGTCACCGGTGAGGGGCTGCGTCGCTCAGGTAGCAACTGCGATCATTGATCAAAATTGCGTGGTCGTGCGCGCTTTTTCTGGTTGGTAGTGAACGGCTGCTATCCTTGTACGTTCTGTGCTCCCAAAAACTTCACATTGAGATGACGGACAGCATACAAAGCGTGTCGCCCTTTGGAGTGGCCTTAACCCGCAGGGTGCGGGTTCGAATCCCGGCAGCGGCGGCTGCATTTCCGATGGAGGCGGAAATGTTGTAGGCCCGTGTGCTCAGATTTGGGTGCACGTTAAAGAACCCCAGGTGGTCTAAATTTCCGGAGCCCTCCACTACGGCGTCTCTCATAATCATATAGTGGTTTTGGGACGTTAAACCCCACAAATCAATCAATCAATTGGAGTGGCCTTAATCCCCTACGCCAATAATTTGTAGCCTGTACGTGAGATCAGCTACTAAGAGAGCTTGCTATATTTTTACTTCATAGACGGCTCGAATTGGTTATTATCTCGTTCTTTGCTTCGGCCTTACCATGAAACTATGTTTCCTTTCTACTCACGCTGTACAGGTCTATTGATCCTGGTGTAAAAGCGTGCAGGATTGTAGCCACGAGGCGTCCTAGAATGGCCGTCGAGCTGAATATCATGAGTCTCAAGTTGTCCTGGTATAGGAGACAGATAAGGCCGTTTAGATTGAGTTGTATCTTCAATATGATCGATATTTTGTAAGCAGGAAATTCTCACTAACACCACTGAGTCTAGATGCGATTGTTAGGTTTTATATACCTAGGATAATGTTTGTTCATGGGTCTACAAAAAAATAATATTTTATGCGCAGGTCGCGCGTTATTGATGTAATTTTACTTTAGCGCAGCAGGAAATGAGACAATTAGAGAAAGATAGGAACATTGCGAATCATTCCGCGGAGTACAGAGAAGATAACGTTACTTTTCCAAAAGCAGTGCTCTTAGGCAACTCCTATAGGCGCGACTGAAGTATTTGGTTCAGTAAGTGTGAGTGCGCAAAAAGCGAAAGTTGGGCTATTTTGTGGTTCACACTTGGATGTCAAAACAGCACAGATACACAGACACGGAAGGAAGACGAGACGTCAAGGCGCCGAAGGTGCGTAAGTTTTGTTAGTTTTAGCGCCAAGGTATGTAAGGTGCACCGCTCCTTATCGGAAAGCCTTCGCTCAACTTCCAGATCGTGCCACCGCGATGATTTATTTCAAGTCACTTGTTTCACTTCTCAACGTTGGAATCTGCATATCGTATCTATGCCTGGAATCAACCGAACTCACTATGCTAAGGCCTGTCTCGTGTAGCTATGTGTTTAATAAAGGAAGAATAAAGAAACTCTCATGGTATCTGCACCTGAGAAGCGGAGATGATCCACAAGACGACGAATCCCAGGTTCATAGTCCTTAGAAAGCAGGTGAATCCGTGGGTCAGCCAGATGTACGGGCGCCCTAGCGGACGAAGTCGTGTTAAATCAGGACAGCTAGTATTTTATGATACACGTTTACGCTTCACCATCTGAGGTAATAGAGCGTTGAAGCGAGACACTAAATAAAAAAAAAACATGCAAGTGAGATATCGCGAAAGGGGCATAATTCATTTCGTCGGTATGCATTATTAACGCTGTTTGCCCGCCGCAGTGAGAAAATGCGTACGAAAATATTTGACTTCGATTTTGAAGTTTTCGTCCCTGAGCGTCGCCGAGCCAGCCTCACCGCAATGGGCATTACCCGACAAGTCAACACAGTTTAAAACTTTTGGTTGGAGTCAAAATCATCTCCCAGTTTGCCGAGTTTGCGAATTGCGCATGATTCAGGCAGCCTAAATCTCAGACTTCATTGTCGTGGTAACTGGACGACAATTGACGAGCAATTGACAGACAATTGACAGATCTCCTGCTAAGTACGTCACGGGTTGCCGTCTCCCCGTGACGTCAGCAGCAATGACACTTCAATGAAGCCGCCCGCTCGATATCGAAACTGCAGGCCCTTTTTTCGTGGTAGCGGTGTGAAAAATACATTTGATGAATTTCCTGCCACCGTAGTGTTTTTTTGGGGGGGGGAGGGGGGGTTCCGACACACGTGTTTTTGTTTGGAGCAGTAACCTAAAAATATTTAAAATTAGCGCGAGTGTGAATTTCGTGTACTCACTGTTCTCTTCGCACATCATAGCGGACTGGAGCATAAACCCCACATCTGTAGACAGGAGGCCAACATTGACTTGCTGCAAGAAAGCCGCAAAGCGCAGGTAAACATATTTTGTCGCCGCAGATGTTTGTCGTCGCTTGCATAATCGATTTCGCCTTCCGCCATGAAAACACTTCTTACAATGCGTGCCATTCGAAAGGCCCATCGGGTTGTGTTCGTAAAGGTACGAGAACAGGGTGACACTTTTGTGTTTATTCCGATCACCTAATTTCGGTTGCGCACTTACTTCCGGTTTAAAGAATATTCGTAAAAAGTCTTCTAAAAAAACTGACACGAAAGCGATGGTTCTGGTTCAACATGACAGTTATACTGGGCAGATAAGACACTAAAGCATACGCGACAAACTACACAGTAATACCTCGATGCTATAAAGCTCGCGGGGGTCACCAAAAGTATTCGTATCCCCAGAAAACATGAAAAAGTTACAACAAAGCTGGCGTGCCATTAAAATTTCTTGTCTCTTGGGGTCTCAGTATCTTACTAGCACTCGTAAATATATGCCACTGGTAAATAACGAACCAGACAGGCTGGGATCCGTAACAGCTAGTGGCCCCTTCCAAATCTTAGTACGCTTTTTTTTTGCGCGACGCCAAAGTATACGTCGGCAAAAACTGCACAAGGAGCACTTTGCACGCGTGATAGATGAAAGCCGTAAATTTCACGACCAGTGTCCTTTGTTTATTGTTTTAATATTATTTGGTCGGAGTGTTGTTGGGGATGTTCTTCGGTACATTTACGGCTATGTCTGCAAAACTGAGACGTTTGCTCTAAATTAGGAAGCCTCCCGTGCTAATCGGAGAGCTAACAGACTTGTTTTCCTCAAAGCAGTTGCTTTCCTGAACAAAAGACAAGACTGCTTGTCGGAGCGATGGAGTTTCTGAATAAGCACAGGGACTCGTTTCTGTTGCTATACACAAGACCCACCGACGCATTTCCCTTTCTGGTTCCTGAATGCAGTAGTTACCGACTGCAAGTTCGGCTTAGACACGCTTCTTCTAGCTAGTTGCAAGAGTAGACCATGCATACGGCCAAAATTTCAGAGCCTAGCTATGGCCTAAAAATAAATAAATGAATAAATAAAGAAAAGGAAAGCTTCCGCTATAGGCGCCCACATGCTCCACTGTCACCCAACCTTCCGGACACAATGCGAACCGCGCTATTTATTTTTTTTTCAGTTTAGTCAGAGCATGCAGCAGTTGTTAGGCCTACAGCCGCTATGTCGGAATGATAACGCTTGCGTAATCCTGTGTTGAGGCTGGACCGTTGTAAATTGGTCTAATGCATTGTCGTCAGTATCGATTCTTCAGCTATCTAGAGAAACAACGATTTTACTAAGCGATACACGTATACACTATAGGGCCAAAGACAGCTCGTCAACAGCGTTTCTCGGTAATTGGCCCTGTGGATTGCCGTAAACTTGCTGTAGAGATTGCATTTAAATAGAACCATCGGCGAAAAAGAGCGGACAACGTCGTCTGTCTGTGAAGGCGTACTTACCACGTATGCAAGTGCACATATCCGCGCAGTTTCCCTGCTCTTGCATGATGCGCATACCATGATGATGAGGGACGACCATAGAGTTTCCCACAATACTTACTAGAGGGAACACTGGTGCTAGTGTCTATGGGAGTTGCAACACACAGCGCTTCAGCGAGCATGGGAATGATTGGTCGTACACACATTTGCCTAATTTCCGTACTTCTGGCCTGCTTCTGGCTCCGTGTGTGTTCGTGTGGCTTGGAGTTGTTTTTTCACGAAAACATAAATTAGCAAATGTTCAACGTTCGCGCTTCACAACCTCATTCTTTTAAGCTTACTATTTTGAATCAAGTCCCTAAGTTCAAAAGGTTTCGTTCTTTCTTTCAAAACAAAACCGTAGCCAGTAATAAACAAAGCCGCAAGTACGATTCGCCGCCCGCAAGTACGAAGACTAGGCAAATGTCAGCACTACCCATCATTCCCATGGTCACCGAACGATCGTAGCGCCAGAGTGCCCTGTAGTTAATTTTGGGAAACTCTATGGGGGCGATTGCCCTGAAAAAACATGGCGCGTGCCTCCGTCCTGGGAATTGGTGTAACACAAGAGTCAAACGATATATTCGCAGAAATAGTGCTTATTGTTTAGTAATACGTGAGAGCCTGCACGATTTCTGTTGACGTTTGGCAGCACCGTTTGATCGAGAATGCATAGACATGGTCGTCTATAGTGGCACATCTCCGTCGCCACTACTAATGCCCATGATCATGCTTTAACCGTTGGGACAGCTAAAGGTGTCAACATATACCTGCACACAGCGTATCTTGAATCACGGGTAATTAATCATTACTCCTAAATGCCTGGTTTTCAAATTGCTTTATTGTTTGTTCAAATTATCTACTTCATTTTCTATATGCATAGTTTCTATTTGTCGATTTCTAATATTTAATTTTTTTTCTTCACCACTTTCATCATTTTAACAGGCGTGAGCTAACAAAATTGAAGTATTTTTTTAGAACTACCATTAGAGTTTTGCGCCCACCCGCCCACCTGCCTTTTTTTGTTGCCTAATTTCGCAGCTTGGATGTTCCCAGATTTTAGGTTCTATTCTGCTCTACTATGCGTAATAAAGAATTGTACACGGCATGCACGTCTTCAAAGAGTCGTCAATTAAATCGAAAAACGGCACGGTGTGCGCTCCTGAGTAATATGCTAATGAGAGCCTCATCGAGAATTGTAGCTAGATAACATTAGCACAAGTTTATTTGCCGAAAGAACCCCAAGTTAAAGAACCCTAAGTGGTTGATACTTTCTGAGCACTCCCCTCGGCCTTCCTCAGAATCATAACCTGGTTTGGGCACGTTAAACCATAGCAATCATTATTATAAGTTTGTCTGCGGCACGATTTTAATACTCATCTGTTGCTATTTACTACGCGAACATTCTACAGTTGTTACACGTTGCATTTCCGATCGCCATCGAGCCGCATTGGGGTGAAATCCTTCGGCGATTCACTCCGTGTGGCCGTTTGCACCGAAGAGCGAATCTCTATCCAAACACACGGTCCGGTAGGCCCTGATTACGATAGTCAATGCAGTGTGTGCCAACCGGCCGTATTACTTTGGCAATTTTGAATGCACTAACATGCTGCTAGTGGCGCCCTGCTGTGGTCAAGATGGCAATCTTAAGCTAAGCGGGAGACAGACCTTAACGAAGCACAGCAGAGGTACACAAAGGACAATCGCTTCTGAGTGTACATGCTTCGTCCTCATGTTTTTTTTTTTCACGATTTATAAGGATGTACGTGCTTTGTTGCATTGTTAGCAATTTTATTTCCCGGTGAAAACACCATTTACGATTCCATTGCTAAGCTGTATGACCCTTCACTGCTGCTGTCAAATCGTGCATCAATACTTGAAGCCCGCGCACTTAAATTTAGGTTCACGTTGAAAAGCCTCGTGAAGGATGTCAGAATTCCGGGAGTCCTCCTCTACGCGGTGTCCTGCATCGTGGTTTTCGACCGTCACGGTAACGCATACAAATGTGGGTGAATGGCAGAGTTTCGTAGCCGGCAACGTTATCGCCTGTATATAACGAAGCATCAAGTAGGCACACCGGAGGGGCCCAATATATAGGTATTTTCTATAAGCGGGGAACCACGTGAGTTTGAAATAACACACAATAATATCAGGTGGCAGCGGTACCACGCTCTTGTAGAGTGACTAGATGCTCGCTACTGTGCTCAGAGTGAAGACACCTGCGTCGTCTGCTACGGCGGCCGCCATTATCGCTCCCGCTGTACACCGGTTGCGCTGTGGCGGGAAGTGGTTCACTATCTTGACGTGAATGGTTGTTGCACTTAGGAGCGCCACATCCAGGCATGCCAGGCGAAAGAAAGTGGCACGTGAGCCCTACAGCTTGGCGAAGACGCTTCAGGCACTACAATAGTGGAGTAAACAGTACAACAGGTGGCAGCACCTCTGAGCGGGGGCACGCGCATCGAGGCACCCTAGATCTTGCTAAGCAGGGTGAATGTGACAGCGAAAGCTCACGCCCGACTCGCGTTGCAATGCGGGGCAGTTCAAAGTACCATATCGCCGATGGAAGCGTAAATTTAAGGGCTTCTTTTCTTTGTTAGGCACAATAATGTCACGTGGCAGGAATTCACCGGAGCCACGAAGACGAGGAGGAAGAATTAAGGGGGCGCGAGGAGCGAGCAGTCGTGGGGCTGACCGTCCTGTCCTTTGCGCTGGACAACGCATCTATAATGAGAATCAACAGACAGTGATGCTAGGAGAGTATGGGTGATGCTATTAGAAGTAATTGTGATGTAAATGGCAAGAAAGAAAAGTGGACGAAAGGATACGTTGCCACTGTCAGGGTCCAAACCTGTGACCTTTGAATGACCCTACCGGTGGCAAGTTACGGCAAGTTGGGATACGTGAAGAAGTGTTAAACCGGAAACTTTCAAGTTAAACAAGGAAGTTTAATCAAGTTTTCATGGCTAGCATGCTCGCAGTTCTGTGATAAACAAACATGATAAAGAGAACAGAGTCATTGAGGCCTTGTTCATGAAAATGTACAACTTTACCATAACTGCGGTGCTATACGGCTGCATAACATATTTTGGTTTAGAGCGCGTTAGTGTCCCGTAAAGCTGCACTTTCAAGCTTTGTGTTGCAGTAGAAAAGTTACGTCGTAAGTAACCAAGCATCCAATTAGCACTAATAATAATTAATTACATATGCAGTGACCAGTTTACATTAGCCATGATGTGAACTACAAGATACTTGTAAGGACATGTTAGAAAAATTACAAAGATGACATGCTGCGGCGCAGCATTAGAAAGTGCGTACAACGTCGACCGAAACAAATTAAATCGCCCATCACGTCGAAATTTCCAAGTACTGATTTGAGTAAAAGACACTGAATTAAGTGTACTGATTCGTGGAAGTTGGTCGCCTGAAGACGCATCCGACCTGACTGGCAAAGTAGCTGGAGACGGAAATGATCCATGGTTTCCTGGACTAAGCAGACTGCTCGCATTGGGCGCAAAGCACTTTAGCGTTTTCTCAATAAATTTTATTTCGGTTTCTCCAATTTTAGTTAGTTGCAGGATTATCACAGGTATCTAAGTACGCAGGCTTTTATAAATACATCAAATATGCAACTTGGCGATGACAGACATGGTTGTCATGCGGGGATTCAGTATTAATACTGTTAAAATAATTCATTAATTAATGACAAGATACTGCAGGCCAACATCGTCGACCATGCAGACAAAATGGATAAAAACGAAAGTTATGCAATACTAAACGAATAATAAATGTTGTACACATTGTACATGATTCGCTCATTAAGTGGTCTTTTAAAGATTTGACAAATCTAGTTGACTGGAAGGTGGTCTCGGGGACACAGTTCCAGTCAGAAAAAGGCCTGCGGGAAACAAGTGCGTTTCAAAGTTTCCGTATTTTGTTATTACATATATTTCTTCGAAATGACTGAAAAAAAAAGAGAAGATGGTGCCACGATGACGGCAGTGCTTTGGTGCCCACGATGTCACTTCGCAGGCGCGTAAGCGACCGTCGGACTACCCACGCGACTAGGCGCTACCGAGCCGGCAGCGCGGGTCGCGGGAGTGTAACCTCGCGTGGGGCTACCCACACGACTGGGCGCTACCCACCCCGAAGGTCGAGCCTTGACGCCTTTAGGCGGAGACGTTACGACGGCTGGGCTGGCAGCCCTGCTGACGTTGCCGCCGGACCGAAGCCGTGGTGTAGTCGGACTGGGGACCGCGGGGCTGATGACCCTGGACGCCTGTGTGGTGAAGACGCAGAGTAGGAGAAGTCACAGGGCTGGCCACTATGAGCCGGGGTACAGGCTGTAGTCTGCGAAAGAGCCTATAAGTCGTCGTCGTCTTCATAACCGTAAACCTGACTGTGCCGACTGCACGGCTTGGGCATCTCCCATATTTTGCCAATCGACCCTACCAAAGCCCTACCAAACCCTACCCAAACCCCATTAAAATGGCATAGGGCATTACAGGAAACATGATAAAGGTGCATGGCTTTCCAATAAACAAGGAATTGTGTGGTAGGTCCGAGTTCCCGTGAAGTTAGTGGCTGCTAACACAATATAAATTGTTATAACGGCCGCTAAATTTTCTTGAACTGCGTGAAATGACTAGTATAGACGAGTAGGAATCAAGTTTCTGTGCGCGTTGGCGCTCCTTCAATTTCCTTTGTTCTTCCTCTCTGTTGCCCCGAGCGAATGACGCGTATGCGTCCCTCCTGCGAGCACAAAGAGCGCAGCCGGCCACCGGAGTCACAGCTCTGGACAGCGGGTTAGACCAGAGGGGTCACCGAAGCATAGAAGTGTCCGGCCATCTATAACGGCCCGAGGGCCCATCGTCGTCCTGTTTCCACTGCACCCACCCCACCACAGTCACTTAAAATATTCTTTCATGAATCAACAAAGCTGTTTAGCTAGCTACCTATACTCAAGTCACGAGGCAAAGGGTTACAATGATTGGTGGAATGTTCTGCCGCCCAGTGTCGCAGCGACACTTATGAAAGAGGCATCTTTGGTGGCGAGGGGCCGATGTGTGTACTGCGCCAAAAATTGTTGTTCGACGCGTCTTTGGTCTACGGACGTGATTATCCCGACCATAGCCCTGTACGCAGCTCCAATGTTTTACAAGCTCCCCCCACAAAACAAGAAGTTGCATATATGTTGATGTTTAAAACAAATGACAGACTATTTAGAGTACAAAAATAGCTCGTTAATTAGAAGCGCGTCAATTCGGAAAATTTGATTAATTTGACGTGTTCTCTGGTGCCGACCAGCATTGTTCAGTGGCTTCAAACTCTCCTTAATTTGGCAATATTTGCCTGCGACCCGGTTAAGCACAACGAGTGCGGAGATCCACAAATGTTCTATGCAAAAGAATGAGAACAGCGTCCGCGGACTTTGGGAAAGGCGAGGTCGCCATCTACATTCACGTTGTTGGTACGTAATACAGGCATGCATTCTGACACGTTCAAAGCACGTTTTGGATAATTAAGAGACGCGAATTTCGAGCCGCGTTCATAATGTGAACGAAGTCACGAATTGCGAAATATAGTTGCGGCTTTTGCATTGCTCTTATGAAGAGCAATTGCTGGGTTTACGTATTTCTCGAGGAAATGAATTGGTTTATTAGACAGTTATTAATTGTTTTCATGACCCTCTCGGTGATTCGGCATTTGGTTAATTGACGCAGTTTTTGTGGTCCCGCGCATTGCGAATGAACGAGCTTTTACTGCGGCATTCTGCAATGAAAGAGCGATACGCTGCGGGGATAAGCTATCAGTGTTATGAAAGAATCCACAGACTGTATTTCACAGTGCTCGCAGAAGTCGGCTGCTTGCTGCATTGCGTAGTACTAGGGACGGCATACTACTCTCCCATAGTTGAGTACCAAGTACTCAAAATCGTTAAACATATTTTGCTAAACACACAGTGCCTAAAGAAAAGAAATAAATTGACGATTCAGGGCATGCGTGGTCTGCTGTTTAGAACAGAAAAAGTTCGTTCACACTATGTAGAAAAACTTGATAACTGTCACGGACGGCTATTTTTGGCGACACCGCGTCACGGCAATCAACGGGCGCCGTACTCCCCGACTGACCGTGAGAAACGGCGGCGCATGAAAGGGAGCCGAGAAGGGCCGAATGGGGTGCTCTTCTTAGAACGTCGCCGCCGACGGTTAATCCTTTTGTAACAAAACTGGCGTCTGCAAGGTCGTAGAAGGCCACGGTATACCCCGAACAAGGATTAGACTACGAGACGCCCGGCTGAGAGCTAAGTGGTTGACCGTTCCCACGGGGAAAAGCGTGGGAAACGCTCTGGTGGCCAAGCCGTATGGCAACAACCCGACAGGTTGTCACTCTCGCTAGTTGAGGTCCCTCTCTCAATTAAAAAGGGGTGGGGTCAAAATATTTTTGGGGTGGAGTTTCCCATCAATTAAACGTGCATGATTGGACCCAGGTAGAGGTCTCTTGTCCCCAAGGAATAGAGCGAGGAGACACGAGGGGGATTTAAGCGCAGGATTTTGCCCTGCTAGACAGACTAGTCGCTGACCAAGATGGTGTAGAAACAGATCAACAAGCATCGCTTCTAGAAGTTTTAGTGTGGCTCTGTATCGGCTGACCACCTAAACTTAGCCGTTCGTCTAGTTGTGACGCGATATTAACGTCTGCAACGTAGACATCGGGACTTCGCTTCGAGTTAGCTCAACCTGCTCGAAGTCACCTGCAAGCACTAGCCTCCCGGAGCCACCAGCGTTGCAACACCGCCGACATCGCAGTCGTGCCAGAACTCTCTTCGACTTCTCGCATCCCATCGTCGGGGACACAACGCTGCCGGTCATCACACGTATGCCTTCACCTGTTTATATCTTCGAACTTTCTCCTCCGTCGTTCTATTCTTGTTAGTTTGTGTAGTTTGTAATAGTTCTCCCTCGTAAGCTGATTTATTGTTTCTGTTATATATTTCTGTAGTTGTATCAAGTGTCGATGTATTTTGTTAGTTGTATTGAAGTGTTGTATTAGATCCCGTGTTGCTGCAATATCACTAGAGTAAAGTTTGTTTTGTTTTCCCACGTCTCTGATCTCTTCACTGTCTCTGCTTGCGTACGGAACGAACCAACCTGCTGTCATTCCCGTCGCTGACTTCGCGCTGGCGACGCTAGAGTGGCAGCTTGTAACAATAACATTTCGGTAATCACGGGTGAGTACACATCAGCACAGCTATGGGCACAACAAAGATATCTTGTAGTGACACATGATTACTCTTGTATACATGACTATTTGATTTCTGCACTACACGGGACGGCTTTCTGCTCTCCCATAGTTGAGTACATCGTACTCTAAATCGTTAACAACTTTTTCTAAACACACATGACTTTGTGTTTAAAATAAATGATGAATGCTATTAAGTGTTGAACACAAACTATCAACGATTTAGGGCCCTATTAGCAACTTAACTCTGGGACAACAGTGCACTGCCCTGACGATTGAATTTTTTCAGATTGAAGGTTCTTGCGTTAAGAAAAAAAAAAGGTTAGTGATTTAGAGTACAGGGTACTCTACTAAGGGAGAGCATTAAGCCGTCCTGTGAGCCTCGATCACACTTGAGTCAAAGCAACCAAGCTAAGCCGGTTTAGATTTGTGTGTTAAGAAAAAGTGACTAAAGATTGAACACTTGGTACTCTGTTGGGGGGAGCATATGTGTTTAGAAAAAAAAATGTTTAACGATTTTGAGTACTTGGTACTCAGCTATGGGACGGCAGTAAGCCGTCCCTTGTGAATGTGTGTACAGAAAAGTGATGAATGATTTAGAGTACTGGGTACTCTACTATGGGAGAGCACAAGGCCGTCCCTTGGGCCATCACATCATAGGGCCGTAATACATGTACATTTAATTTTGGTTAGAAAAAATGTTTAGCGATTTCGAGTACTTCGTACTCATCTATGGGAGTGCACTGAGACGTCCCATGAGGAGCAGAAATATTTATTAATTGCTAGATAATTAGTAGAAAGACAATGCTGGATGGTACTGCGATTAACGTAAACCACACCGCTGTATTGTTTGCTTTTACCGTACAACGTGTCGCTGGTTTTACGTCGAGAACTTAAGCTTCTTGTAGAATTGGATAAGAGATTTTTATATCGTTTTTCAACTAAATATAGTGTTTAAGAGAGGAACAACAAACTTTTAATTGTTTATGTTCACAGAATTCACACTAGCAGAAGAAAATTAGTTATGACTTGAATGAATACCATCTTTAAGGCTTTCTCACACAGGCTGATTATATGAGTACCTTGTATATATAAAAAAACAATCGATGCATATTTGGCTAAAGACACAATAAACAAGTATTGAAAACTTTGCAAAGCTTTTTTCCCCGCCAGCCTAGAATGCAGTGCCGATGAGCAAAACCGGAACGGGTTCAGGCCATGTTTCTGTAAACACTGAAACAGTCTATTGTTTTGATGCGAAAGCATTTCGCATTTCTACGCCACCTCAAAAGAAGATGGTCCGATGGTCCACCCCTCTGTTCACGTGGTTTCATTTTTTTTTTTGCCAATGTCTGTCGTGCCGTTTTCTTACCAGCGCATCCGTACAAACTATGCTACGTTTCATGTGTACGTCAGATGCAACGCTGTAGAGGCTAGCGAGAGTGCTTGCAGTAGACGCGTTCGCACCGTGAAACAGTTCAGTGTTGTTACCAACCCCAGTGTGACTTCCCTTTGTCTTTAGACTGCATAATAAATGACGAGGTTTTGTGCCTCCGACATAAACAAAAACGCAATACGGTTGTCAATAAATTGCTCTGTATTGCTCATCCCCTTTTTGTTTTCGCGTTTACCACGAAAGCTGTATATGGCTAAGAGAAACGAAAATCTGTTCGGCAGTCGTGCCATGAGCGGCCTCCATTGGCTGCGTTTATCGGTTACGTCGTTCACAAGCACGCGCGCCATTGGCTGCGTTGTGAGTGACGTCGTCGCAGCCGTGGCGCCGAACTAGCGCGCAACAGTTTTTCCTGAGACCTTCCCGTCGAGTTGGCTCGCGATGTTTGAGCGTAGCGATGTCAGACGCTTGCAACAACGCGGCGCTGCCATATGGCGCTGCATGCGGCGTCAACGGGATGATTCCGGGAGCGCG
This sequence comes from Rhipicephalus microplus, assembly GCF_043290135.1. Lineage (NCBI taxonomy): Eukaryota > Metazoa > Arthropoda > Arachnida > Ixodida > Ixodidae > Rhipicephalus > Rhipicephalus microplus. Next base: position 44,825 of record NW_027464723.1, on the reverse strand, counting down.
TTCGGCGGGGCGAACGCCGTTTTCGGTGAGATTTTCTCCATCGGCACATTGGCTTAGTCTGCGACGTGTGTGACTGCCCGTGGTTCAAGAACCCCCCCCCCCCCCACTGTGATTAACGCATTGCGAAACGCATTAAACCGCGAGTACTCGCTTTCTGCATTTCGTGCCGACCGGTTGTGACCCCGTGATCTCCGACGACGACAGCGCCGCTCTGGCCGACTGGCTCGCCTATACACCATCTCCTGTCGCCGACCTCTCGCCGAGTGGAAGTAAGGCGGAGGATGTGGCCATTGCACTGGCAGTATCCCATCCAAACTAAAAAAAAATAGTTACAGGCTCTCGAAGAGCCTGCCAGAGCTATCTTGCAGGAGAAATCTCTCCATTGGCTAATAGACTTTTAAAATTCAGCATCACGAACCGCGATCCTACCCCAAAACGTCTTATATGGACTCCGGGACATCAAGGTCTACAGGGTAACGAGGCTGCACATGCAGCGGCCCGCATGCTTACTTCCCGGGAAACTCCCCGTTCCGCTGATAGACCTGAACGTCCCACACCTTTAACACGGTTTCGAGAAATCAAAAAATACTACATTGAGCAACGCCGCTTGTATTCCGCACCAGCGAAGGGACTCTCGAAAACGGAGGAGCGCATCCTGCGGCGCCTACAGACAAATACGCTGCTCTGTCCAGCCATAGTCAAATATTACGACCCAAAAATAAGTGGGCAGTGCCAGTACTGTGGGGAAGTGGCCAACACTTACCATATGGTCTGGGCCTGCCAAATGAACCCAAAATTAACCCCCTTCCCCAACCCTACCAAAGAGGACTGGGAGACGACCCTATACTCAATAGCTCCACAAGAGGAACAGCGAACTCTAGTCCAGCGGGCTCGGGTGGCGGCCTCGACTAATGACGTCCCGGACTAGGAATGTCAACCAGCCCGGTGGGGATAAGGGCTATCTGGCACAGCCAGCATCAATAAAGGTTTTTTCCTCCCTCCTCGCCGAGTGGCGCCCCGCCCTCGGACTCCTGCGACCGTGTCCATCTTTCCTATCTCCTCCTTACTTCTGTCGTTTTCTGTCGTTCGCTGTCCCTGCACCTCGCTCTCTCCTTCCTCTCTATCTATATACCTTTTATTCCTATCCTTTTAATCCCTCCTTACCCCCATCCCTTGTGAGCTACTGTTGAGGTGTCGCACTCTGATGCAGAGTTACGGGGCTCACATTTTTCTCCTTTTATTCTTTAAGAATCACATAAGGCATTAAACCACTCATGACATTCCTCCATGACTGTGATCACGTGAGACACAATGTGCGGCATGTGAAACAACCACAATGGTATACCCAAGCGAAAGGTGTGTCCAATCTCATGAAGTAGCACGAACCAGTAATTGTGAAACGATTCAGTGTCACGTCGGATTGAACCCACTGCTAAACACCGGGGCCGCACGTTTCAGCTTTCGCTGGTACGGGGTGCTTGGGTGGTGATCTTTTTTATATATTTTTTTACTTTTAGCCCACAGTGACGCATCACGCGCGGTCTCGTGATTAGCTGGCACGAACGTTTACAACGATGAAAGCAAAGCGCGAGCCGCACATATTCGCACATTTTGCGGACCGAACTTCTTGCATAGCTTCCATAACGTTGCACCTGATGTATGAAACGGAGTATATAGCCTACTGCCAGTACTTTGATGTAAAACAATAGTCACTCATGTTTTTTGGTACACAAGGAAAGAAATTTGCAAAGCAAAATATATTTTTTTGGTGATCCTGGATTTCAGCGCAGACCCACGCGCTTTGAAGGCATGTGTCTTAACAACTTGGCTACATGCCCACGCTTCTATATTGCGAATGTATTTCATCCGAATGACTGCGTTGTACAGGGGTGCAAAACGAGTCCGAAAGGAGTACACTGTTTAAGTGGGAATATCGCTGTGTTTGAATGAACGCCCTCACTGGGACAATATGTAGAGCAGGCGTAGAGGAAGATACACTTAAAAAAAAACTTACGATTTTTAAAATTTGAAGGAAAACACACGTTTCGGGGCTGGTGGAAAGCCCATGGAACGGGTGTCCCGTCATGAGCACGGCGAAATCTCCTCGATTTCCTCGTTCTAGACAGTCTTCAAACGTCATTGGTTCCAGACACGAACGAGCGCTACATGAAGAGCAAAGATGCCGCCGGAAACAACCTTGCAGAGAAGGCCGCAACCTGACACGCGTACGCTCAGCTACCCGGGCATGCAATGCGTAGATTCTTTTCTTACGTCGCAACCGACGTCTATAGCTCTTACTCAGGCAGTTACAGCTTACGGTTCGGTGAATTAAAAGTAGGGTAATTTTATTGAGCGGCTCGTATTCGGAGGTTGTGGGTGCGGATTCCGCTGACAGAAAGCGTGTACTGTCATCGCTCTCATTCAAAGTGACGTCATAATTACTGCCCTAAAATTTAATAGAACTGTTGATGGCCCATGTGCTTTCCTTGGCCTGTCTGTTGCATTCGTTTAGTTGTGCCTGACAAGTTAGGCGGAGAGATAAGATTAAGAAGTCTGCGCTGATAGCGTGGCCAGAGCACACAGAGGACCTGATTAGTTTGGGGTGCGAATACTATTGCAAGACGGGCTAGTTGGTATGAGTGCATCGTAACTTATTTTTAGTAGACACTGACACGTGTGCGCTAAAGCGCTGATGTAGTTCCCTCTCCTTGTTATGGAAATGGAACACATAAAAGAGGCCCTCACCCTGCATTCAGCATATTCAGTCTTTTGATGATGATGATGATGATGATGATGATGATGATGACGACGACGACGACGACGACGACGACGACGATGATGATGGTGGCTATAATGGACAAACCATACGCACCCTCGGGGACTGCAGTTTCTGGACGGTGGGAGACAGGGGGCTAGTGGGAGACGGTGCGTAGCTGGGGCTCAGCGCTTGAGTGCTCGACGAGCGCCAATGTTTCGCGCTGGTCGCAGAACCTTTCGGGACGCCGTGCATCTCGTACTGATTCATGCGGTCCAGCATCAAGCACTGCGTGCAGAGAGGTTTACGAGCTGCGTAACTTCATAGTAGAATTTAGCGAGAAAAAAAAAGCACCGATGAAGAAAGAACCCACACGAGCTCAAGTACGATGCGGAATTGGTAAGCTACTCTTCAGTTGTTTGTTGACAATTGTTAGGGGACAGTTAGTGGCGCTTAGTCTTATGTGTCTTCCCGTTCATTAAGCTTCATTTCACCAAGTATGCAACTCCAACTGGCCCAAGCCTCTACTCTTCCGAAGTATACACCACTTCGAAGACGCAATCGTCCAAGAACACTCCAAAGCACATCCTGTAACGCGTGTATTATTTCCTGCGATTTCTCCTGCAGCTTCAAGGGAGTGGGACTTGCATCGAGATGCACGACTGAAACTGTGACTCGCTCTGAGAGTACGGAGTGATAATGCTTCTACGCTATACGCCGCAGGCTATAGGACGTTTCACAACGAAGCTGCTTTGGGGACCCTGCCTCGTCCGGGTTTCGCTAAAACAGCTCGTGTGGCCGGGAAGAAAGGAAGGTGTGCAGTGAGTTAAGCTTCCGAAGCGGTGAGTTAATAATAATAATAATAATAATAATAATAATAATAATAATAATAATAATAATAATAATAATAATAATAATAATAATAATAATAATAATAATAATAATAATAATAATAATAATAATAATATTAATAATAATAATAATAATAAAGAATAAGCTTCCTTGACTCGGCGGGGTTTGATCGCGGGCCCTCATTCCGATGAAGAGCGTAATAAGTTAATAACTCCTCGGCTTCACTTACGCACTGCCTTGCCAGACTTACTTCGAGGACTGTCCAGGCTAGGACACTCAAGAGAGCAGCGTCCTTCGGAATCTACAAAAAAAAGAAAAAAAAGATGTACATATGTTTGCAGATGCAATGTACACGCTGGAACAAATGAAGCGAGTTTTAGTGGTATCGATTCAATGCTATCGATAACTACCGGCTCACGTACGAGCCCGTATACTTTAACCACATACAGCGCGTTTTCTCATCCAGTGCTTACGTTTTAGCGTGCGAAGCTTCGGTTTAAGACTATCCTACCTGTCAGCTGTCCACGTACACATGAAGTGTTTATTTTTTCAAGTTCCAGATGTTATATACGTGATTTTTTCTACTCTTTCCCCCCATTAATTTTTATCTCAACTGTCATTCTATCCCATGAAGTGTAGACGTTTCAAACAGAGAGACAGCGCACTGTTTTTCTGGAATGTGGCACGGGAGTGCAAAGAATGACGCATGCTGACGTCACATTTCTTTTCGAGGAGGAGGAGGAGGAAGAAGGTCACGCATGTTTACCACATCCCAGAGGAGAGTATGACTGCACCCGGGTAACGGTCTCTGAAAAGGTGTATATACCCTTTCATGGTTTACAAACACAGCCTCTTGATGACTTCCGGTTCTGTTCACCGATGTGCCTTAATAGCATAGGTGGACAGCAAGAGCTTTAGAAGACAACCCAATGATTTTCTACAATTTCCTTCCCTTATTTGACAAAATATATTCAAATTAATGTTCTTTTGAGATAAATAAAAATTACAAAACATTCCCTTGTAGTTTACGCACGTTCCTTTTATGTGGAAAACGAAAAAGAGACTCTCTTTACTTCTGAAAAGGAATTCAAAACGTGCTTTCAGTTTCGACGTTAGAAGGTGGTAAATGAAACGACCAAATGTTTTTTTGGGTACAGCGCTTGTGACTTTGAAACCATCTACAGCGCGTCAGAAACTACGGTATAGGCCGGCACTCTCCGAATAAATCATTAGCCTATGTCCAGCTCCACGAGCGAGAAGATTATACTTGCGTCTTAAATATCCAGTCAAGCAAATCTTTCAGGAGCCACGGAAGTGTGCGGCGAAATATTTCTCACGTGCCTCTGTAATTAATTTAGACCGTATCCACGTCTAACGGTGATGCCGGGAACGAAGCAGGGGTTTGACAACTACAACGAAAGTAGAAAGAACCATTGGCGGGCGAAAGGGGCGTTTATGGTGAAGCGGAGCAGTTGAACCCCCAACTCTCACATCAAGCGGTGGTGATGAACATTTATTTACAAGAGAGATGGGGGTGGCATTAAGGCACGACCCTTTATGAACTCTAGAAGGAGTCCGTAGTACGGGACACCTGTGGCTTCCGCGGCTGCACGTGCCATGGCCACGAGGGCTCTTTGATCCTCCAAGGCAGAACAGCCGATCAGGGCAGCCCCTCAGCTCTCGACCGAGAAGGGCGCAAACTTCCGCCAGGTTAGGCGCATATCTTTACGTTTTGACCTTTCTCACCATTGTTCAGTTCAGGGGAAGAAGGGGGCACCCCCGCCCCCTCGGAGAATCATGCGCAAGCCGATGTGAAGAACATGCGACGTAGTGAGTTCATGCATTTATAACATGCGTCTCTCACTGCGTTGCCGGCACTTACCATATCTGGGTGAATTATCATGCGGTATCGCCTCGACAGTGTGTCCGGCTGTGGATGAAGCAGAAATGAGTCAATGAAACGCATTTATGAGAAATCACAACGACGGTTAGCAGTAACGCGCGCTTTGGTTAAGCTTTTTCGATCATCCCTCTGTAACAGTCGTGGACTCCGCCAGGCTGTGCGGTCAGCCAATGGGCGTTGCGTATGCATAGTTCCGGGTAGTTTGGGGGAGTGTTACGGAAGGAATACCTTAAAACGTCTTATCACGAGATCGCTCGAACTGCGCGTTCACTTCGCCTTCACGACACTCCAGTGAGAACGAACATAAAAAAAAAACATTCGCTTACTGATAGTGCCCAATAAGATATTCACACGAGTTGGCTTTCGCCTTCGAAGTCCTCTTAGGCGAATGCACCGGAGATGTGAGTTCGGCCATCGGCGGCGTCCCCTGGGTGTCACCACCAGCACGAGCGACGCAAAATATCGTCACGTGATAACGTCCCCCATGTGACGCCGTCGCGTTGTCACACATCGATAAAAGTCGTGACGTCATTATGACAGCGCTACAGCGTCGTATAACGTGATGTCACGTGATATTGATGGGCAAAAGGTGGTTACCAATCACGGAGGCAGGGCAAAACCAGACGAGAAGCAAAAAAACTTAAAAAAGTTATAATGCCTCCAATCTTGGAGGCAATGCTAAGCAGCGTCAGGGGCAAATAGCTTTCGGAGGGATGCCAGGAAGGGTCAGTGCGTTGACTGAGAAGAAATACAAAATAAAGGCGGTTTACGCCTTCTAGTCATTTAGTGTGATAGAATAAAACTGTATGAGGTCTTTTTTGTTGTTCATTTATTATAATGATTCCAGCACGTAGGACGTAAGTCAAACGAATGTCGACAGTCCCCACCACCCCACCCCCGTTTGCCAAAATGCGCTTCGCATATCAAGATATGCAGATCGAAAAAGACAAACTTATGTAGAGAAACGGTAGATTTCTGTGGGCGAAACTAATGCATCAGCTAGCACAACGTCGATATGAATACGTGCAATTAGGAAGATATCAGTCGCAAAGTAAGCCACGTTGTAGACCAGGTTTCCGATGACCCGAACGAAGACGATGTTGAAGGCCATTCGCATCCCCCGAATGTTGGTCTGGAGTGAAATGGTAAGATAGAAATCAATGCTTAGTTATACATTCATACCTGCGTTGAATAGGCGGCGGCATTTGATACGCATAAGTAATAGCAAGCAAATGTAACATGCTAGCGCTTCGAGCAATGCGAAGCTCAAAAGGCACAGCGGTGACACTCTAAGTTCAAAAACGATAGGGCGGTTTCTTTCTCGTCATCACTAGATACTTAAGCGCTACCTTCTCTTCGCCACATATTACTTCCTAAAATCACGAGGACAATGTCAGCAGTAAGCGTTGAGCCTATCACAATTCAGCGCTTTTCGGCTACTTGCCGATATCTCCCCTAAAGCAGAAAGCACTCAAAGCGAAGTGAAATCGGTTGATCGTGCACGGCAGTAGCGCGAGACGAGGTAGGACACGCTTGTGGCTGGTGCTAAAGCACGGTAGGTCACAATCAAAAACTATTGTACCTTTTATGTGTACCTATCGAACGCTTTCTTCCCCACGGCGTCAAGTGAAGAGACTGCTTGCGTCACGAATTGTGCTTGACGGCGAGAAAAAAAAAACGCGCTTGTTGTTTGGTATCTTCGGAGGCTCTCACGGACTCCTGTAAGACGAACAGCTACCTCTGGCTCTCTGGCCAGTTTTCGTGAATGGTTCTTTGGCAGAACCCCGGCCCATTTCAAACATTCGATACGGCTGCGTATGATCCTGATCTATCACCTTCCGACGTTTTACGCGTAAAAAAAATAAAAAAAAATTGGCGGATCCCACGTACAGTGGGAATCGATGATACGCGAAGCACGAATGACAAAGGTCGATATGTCACTTTAAAGTCAGCACAACGTTACGAGGTGAAGGTAAATCTAGAGCTTTATTAATCTGCGGCGGCTTCATTTTCAGTGGAAGCAAAAATGCTGTAGGCCCGTGTGCTCAGATTTGGGTCCACGTTAACGAACCTTACGTGGTCGAAATTTCCGAAGCCCTCCACTAGGGCGTTTCTCATAATTATATGGTGGTTTTCGGACTTTAAATCCCACATACCTATATGTGTTTCATGTTTCGTTTGAATAAGTACACGTTACATGTACAATAAAATTTAGGTGCATTGTCGTGAACGCGTTAATAGCTTAATTTTTGTTCACACTGCCTCATCTAGTGTGAGGCCCTAAGGACGGCTTTATGCTCTCTCATAGTAGAGTACCAAGTGCTCTAACATGTAATTACGGATGTGCAGCGATAAAGTACAAAGTACCGTAATCGTTAAACAGTTTTCTAAACACGTCTAAACTCTATACGTCTCGTTGAACGTCGATTTTGGGCTAGTTGGTGCATGTCTGAAATAAAATAGTCAGTTTCGCGCCAAAATTGCCAGAATTGCATGCGGTTGCTGATTGCCTTCTACAGAAGGTCATGAAAAGCCCGGCTGAAGCACGAAAGAATAGAAGTGGCACCTTGTATATATAACGTTACACACAACCTCAAGAAGGTGATGAGTCGTCAAGTCGTACCGCTGGTGTTCACCGCCTTACGCCCCAAGGACTCCTTTATGGATTATTAGTTTCACAACATAAAATTTGGACAGGTCAGCGCTTTGGTTGTCTTTCTTTGCCAACGTACTTACTCGGCTTAATACTGGGAGTGCTTTAGGCCCTCCAATAGTAGAGTACTAAGTACTCTAAATCTTTACACACATTTTTAAAACTCCTGCGTCCCAAAATACAGCGTGTTTCCATAGCAAGGTACATAATATTTCTGGAATGTTCTATGTACCATATATAGTACCTTGTCCAGTGCCGAGAACACTTCGAAAGCAAGTCGTAATTTTAGTGCTTTGCTGTCATAGGTAAAGTACCTCAATATTCTGCTACTGCAGCTGTATGCCACACGGCAGGCTTGTCATGTGGTCTCCGCTGAGACCTGGGACTACTTACGTTGGTAGCGGCCACGATCCAGTACACGATGACTATGAGCGTAAGAAGACGCAGCGACGTGTAGGTGGCGCCCATGATCCAGACGTACGGACGTCCTGCGTTACGGATATAAGGAACAGCGTCGCGTTATGCGAGCGTCTCGTAAGGAACGGTCGTTTCACGAACGCACCACAGCCAAGTTAAAGTGACACATTCATGTCGATATTGTGCCCGTGTCATCCTTCCCGCTTCCCACAGTGCATAGCTTGACTCGCGTGAGATAAAAAACATCCTTGGACACCGTGTGTCACTTGAGCCTAATTTTCAAAAAGTGATCTTTTATTTTTGAAGGTGGCTAATGCCAACAATGCCACCTTACGTCAGCCATCATCCGCGTCACTGCAAGCGAGGGACATTTTTCCTACAATACTGATTGTTGGCCTCGTTGGTACTTGCTTACTGACATGCTTTGGCCGCAAATAACACACACACAAAGTAAACAAACACTCAACACTCAAGCCGCCTGTGCTTGTCGTTGAGTGTTTCTTTACTTTGTGTGTGTGTTATTTGCAGCCAAAGCATTTTCCCCACAGTTACGGTTGCTGGCGTCGCCGTCCCCACTGATGATGCTGAGTGCTCTGACTGAAAGCGCCATCTTTAAAGACCATACCAAATTGCAATAGGTCCAACGCGATCATACATAACCACCGTTTTGTCACTTCTAGTTCACCAACTGATTTTCGGTGCGGACTTCCAGTATTACGTTCACCTTCTGTATCTCGCGTTCACTACAGGCACAGGCGTATCTACCTGGTGGGACAAAAAAAGACACCTTTGTATGTTTGCGTAGTATGTATGTTTGCGTAAACGGACTCTGCTTATAGCTTTGTCGGGCTCGCGTAGGTATCGCGTTGTGTCAGCATCAAAGTTCGCCAATGCGACTTTTTTGCCTCCTGTCGCATGATATGAATTGTGCCATAAACTAAGACATAACAGAGGACACATGAACGATGCAGGCGTTCGCGCGTCTTGATACACTTACGGTGGTAGTCCGTGTTCTTGGCTGTAACGACAGTCGACGTCGCCTCCGCCACCATCGCCAGGAAGGTGACGAACTGCAAAACGAGAGACAAATGCCTGGACGACGGGAACACTTTTTTTTGGAAATTCCCATGCGTATTTGTTAACTGACTACATATGCGTGCGCTTATTTTGTTCATTATCATCAACGAAGTTCTTAGTCGAAACTTCTCAGGCCGTGATGGCGTAGCGCTTATCACGTGCAATTGCAGTGGGGCAAGATGCCAGGGTTGGTAAGAATGGGTATGATGAATACTCCGTGCGTGCCTATCTCTCTAGTCAATGGGGGAGGATGAGACTTAATGGAAAGTGAGGGCCAATTAGAGGCAGAGAGGGTCGAGTGTGAGGCTCAGTGGAAGAATTCAGCCGTTCTGCGAGCAGTAAGTGAATGAGTGTCTCGGTGGAGCTACGAGGGAGGACATCGTTTCTCCCGGAGTTGAAGCAGCGGGAGTAGAAACTTTCACAACGGCCACGAGAGCTCAGAATAACAGAGAGCGCAGCTAATTTTGGTATATGTCTTCATTCTAGAGACAGGTCGTGCAAAAATGGACACAAGTCACCAACGCATTTGTTGTACCCTGACTTCCTTCTTGCGACCCTATTTGCACGCCTACTCTCAAGAGAGCTCGTACTCCCGAAGAAGCCGCCAGAGCAGAGATGACGCGGCATTGGGTATGCCGTCGCCGATCCAGCCCACATGTTCGTGCAAGAGATGCCGTAGCTAAGCACCAACGGAGGGAAGTCTTGTGAAACGTAGAAATACGACAGCCCAACTCAGGAGTCACAACAGCTTCGCTGATTCGTCAGTGCTTGTGAAGTGGAGCTAGCAGGAATTTCCTCGGTTTCACACTGCGTAAATATAAGTGTCTAGTGGAAATGCATCCCAGCTTCGAAACTTGGGCGAGTCGACGTTGTTATATTTCTCGCATTACTTGAAGAGGGAAGTCTTAGAAATGAAATGCAATGCATTCTTTGATTATACATTCCAGTCGCCGCTCAACATGACTCCAAAGGCCATTATACTGCACCGAAATGAAATCGGAAAATCGCCAGGAAATCACGAATTGAGGCTCCTTTGTAGTCTTGATAGGGTATGGTTCTGTTGTCGTTACCGTGTCATGAGCCCATGGGTAAAATGAACGAGGGTGCCATATATAAATTAAACTTCGTGGTGGCCGGTTATAGCGTAGCAAGCCAATAGAGTATTCGGTGAGAAGGAGGCGATTGATTGATATGTGGGGTTTAACGTCCCAAAACAACGATATGATTATGAGAGACACCGTAGTGGAGGGCTCCGGAAAGTTCGACCACCTGGGGTTCTTTAACGTGCACCCAAATCTGACCACACGGGCCTACAACATTTCCGCCTCCATCGGAAATGCAGCCGCCACGGCCGGGATTCGATCCCGCGTTCTGCGGGGTCAGCAGCCGAGTACTTCAGCCACTAGACCACTGCGGCGGGGCGGGAAGGGGGCGATGTAGCAAATGGTGGAGTAATGGTTGCGCTTCTTACGGGGTGTTACAACGCAACGTTTCTTGGAAGCACGAGCAGAGTGATTATGTAGACTTACTCACCGCATAAAGAACCATGAGCACTCGAATGCTGTCCTTGGTTTCGCACATGTACCAGGAGGCATCATAGTCTTTATTCCCCATTATCGCTTGTCGTTACCGCTACAGGTTCGTTTGTAGTTCTGAATCCATGGTACATACCCACTCTGGGGGATCGGCCGAGAAAAAATATAGAATCATATTGGGGATAACTGCACTATTGCTTACAAAAAACAACAACAAAGATGTTGAAGGAAGACAGTATGTTAAAGAACAAATTCAGAGAGTGAGGAAAAAAAACAAAAAGTAATGACTAATATAATAACTAAACCGTGATTTTTGGAGCCAACCAGACAGTTGAGTTTGCCAAACCCAATCAATTTTGGTTGTATGTCACAGATTTATCCACATTTCGAGAATTGCTTCCCGACCCACTTTGTATTTACAGGTTCTGCTGCTGTTGCAGCTTCTTCTGATAACGATAATGACGTTGATTATCTTAACCACGTGGGCTCCCACTGCAAGTGCCTTCCCTCGCAAAACATCGTATTTGGAATGATGATGATGATAATGATGACGATACACTTGGTTGAAGCCAACCTACCAACTCAGGCGGATCGGACAAGAGCCGGGTGGATCCTACAGACTATTTTGCAGTGTCTGTCTGTGTTCTGTATACTTCTCAGCTGTGTGTGTCTGCTCAAATCGCTTCTGCCTTTAGACCGGTTTTCGAGAATACTCGATAGCACAACGAAATCAACGAAATTACGCTGCAGCTGTGACCAGAGGCCCGTTTTTTAAAATTTTACTTCAAAGCGTGATTTGAAATATTATACACTAAGAATAACACCTATATATGTCAAAATATTATGAACGAAATGTTAATATGTACGTCCTCTTTGTATTTTTTCTCTGTTATTGCCACTGAACAAGTCCAAGCAGGATTTCACCTTCAGTCTTTTCAGCGAGTGTAATATGACGTAGATTTTTTTTCTCCTTTAGCACGTAGCCATACTGCCCTGACGTATTCCACTTGCTTCCTAGCCGTTGAACCGGACGCTTCCTGACACGTCTCCTGCCATAGCTATTCGTGTGGGGCAAACGCTGTAATTGAGCAAGGAGAGTGGTTATACCTTCAGCTACATTTGTTGTGATTCACATTTTACGTTTTGGCTCGCTTTTCCTACTTGAAATTTGACTGTTCCCTAGTTCAAAAGAAATGTAATTGAAGTAGATTCGATTTCCATTAAGCCCCCCGAGTGGGCATCAACCATCCTCGCTGGGAGAAGAAAGCAAGCCGCTGCCATGGACTGCTGCAGTCCGGCTACCAGAAACAAGGCAAGGGTCAAGGGATTCACGTACGCGGTGAGAAGTGTGATTACGCACTAACGGAGAATGCTACGGCACACCACTAACGGGTCGAAGGCGTTTATTTCTTCACGATGCTTTTATGAAGGCGAGCGCTGTTAACAGAATGCAGGCTGCCAAGCCAAGCAGTTTTCTAGCACTGAGAGTTGGGCGAGCAGGTAGAGTTTAATGATTATTAAAGGGCGTGATGAAAAACACGAAGCGGGACGATGATGGAAACACGAGGACAGGCTGTGGAGTGTTCATGTCTTGGCGCTTGTCTCTTTGGCACTTTTCTATTGCCCCTCTGAACTCTTCGGTGCTTGTTTCCGTGTATTCATCGTCACGTTTCGTGCTCTTCATTACATTGTTCCATAATCATGAACCCAATAAGTGCTGCCAGAACCTCCTGCGACGGAACGTATTCTTTAAGACAAATGGTATACTAGCCCCTACACCACGTTTGCTACGCGCTCTCCCAGGCGCTCTTCATTTGCACTGGTTTGCTGATCAATCATAACCGCTGCCAATAACTTCTCTGCCTACAGCTTCGTGAAATGAGTGGGCTGTACGTAGTATTGTGCATTAAGCGTGGGTAAACGACAGGGGTGCAATGCAACGTTGGAAGCGTTAAGGTATGTTGAGGTCCCACTTTTGCGCGCACAATAGTCTCACTTGGACACTTTGTACTTGATGTACCGTTTCGGCACAAGGCCGAAGCAGTGAATGCGATAGCACACATCGGACTCTTATACGAAAAGGATATTTAGGAGCCGTACGAAATATAGTGGCCACGGTGGAATGCCCATGGAAGGTCAGCATTTCTTGCACGCGCAATCCTTTCTTTTTTCAAATAAATTATTTTTTTTTCAAACTTCTTCTTTTTTTCCGAATGAACAACATGCGGTGGCATCGCAACGACCTAACTACATCCAGCGTTTTCAGTAGCGTTTGTACGACATTTCCTTCCTTGGCATCAGCCGACGTCCTCGATAACGGTGACGGTAAAAAATTGGCAGATACCACATACAGTGGGAATCGATGATATGTGAAGCACGAATGAGAAAGGTTAATATGTCACTTTGAAATCAGCACGATGTTACGAGGTTGACGTAAATGATGCCGTACATGACATCTTTGTCATGATTATCATGTGTTGATGTGTCGTTTACCTTCGTCATCTATTCACGTCACGTGATATGAAACTTAGTATATATGTGTCACATGTCCTGTTAATTAGGGAGGCGATCGCCGGGCTAATTCCAAAGGCCGAAGTATCGGCCCCCCGAATCGCACCACGAAAGCGTGGACAATTTAGAAGTGGTCCTTTTTGGCGCGCCAGCGGACGCCGGCTGTGGCCCAAAGAACAAGTCAGAGCCGAGAGTTGATAAACAAAACAAAATTATATTCTCAATAATGGCAGATCAAAAACAATACATAAGTATGCACAGTCCACAATAGTTGAGTACAATATGTCACCAATCAAACAACGTACTACACAGTACAATAAGCCACACTTGAAACAACGGACACAGACAACAATACGCACTACAATGCAGTCGCATGCATTGAACAACCAAGACACTTAAAGACTAAAGAGATAGGAAACCTATTCAGTCCAAAGTTCTTGGAACAAAAGTCTGGATGATACTCTTCCGAGAATCACTCACTCAAAGTAGAGCGTTGTTGTCGTTCCGCTGCCCCCGAAGTTTCTCTTCTAGGAAACCTCGACTGCCCCCGAAGTTTCTCTTCCAGGAAACCTCGCGTCTTCACTTGGCTGCTCTCCAAGCTTCAAACATCTTCGCTGGAAACACGTCGGCTTCACACTCGCAGCTGTTGCCACGCGTCTTCGCTCGATAGCGGTAGACACACACTCCTGCCTGTAGCTTGAGTCGTCACCCCTCAGGTGGACATCCTCTTCTTCTCCTGCTTTGTCACTACGCACAAAACCTTCGCCGACTACACGGCGGAATACCCTACGTGCTCTGGCGCTAACTTCCGTCTTCTCCTGCTCGCTCGTCTCGGCCGCTCGATTAAATACCTTCCGCGCGACATTCCAGAAAGTTCTCGTCATTTCGTCGGCGCGATACGCAGCGAAGGCTGGGGAGAGGCGCGAGACTGTACGGGGGCCGTCCCCGACAGATGACTCATCTCGGCATACACGCCCCTTTCCTTCTGGAAATTTCTAGCGCTTGCCCGGCCGCCGCTGTGGGGTGAGGAGGTTCATCGGCGAAGCCACGCTTCCGAGAGGAGAGGCGTCGCGCGCCCGGGGAGCCTTGGATGCTTGTTTTCTTTTTTTTTATCGTTGACCTCGCGGCGTCACTCCGGCGTTTCGTCGCGAAAATTTGGCGGCGCGCCCCTTTTTGAGCGCTCGTTTTGTGACAATATGGAGCTAGCAAAACGGCCGCGAGCACGCTATGAGCATGGTATGTTGTCATGTTCTTACACGACACGTGTGTCAGGATTATCATGTCTGCCCCAGTCATATATTTTGTCCTTCATTGACGTCACGTCGCACCAAATTTGGTATATGTGGAGCTAGCAAAACGGCCGCGAGGGCATCATGTAGGGCCCAATATACTCCAATGTAGCGTTGACGCGCGCGCACGCTGGGCACAGCGACGCTACGTTAGCAAAATGCGAGCACTCTATATATAGTCTGACGCCAGGCGCGACCAGCGTCTGTCGGCGCGGCCAGATGGCGACCGGCGCGAAATGCGACATTCTGCATTTCACGCCCATGCGTTACCCAGACAACACTGCATCTCACTCTTTTCGTGACGGAGGGACGCCGGATGCACTGAAACGCGCATGCGTCAAAGCAACGCAGCGCGGCGCGCACCTGCGAGTTATGGCAGGACCGGTGCCTGGCGTGGCAACGCTGGCATGACGCAACAAAATGAACGCCGGCGAGCACACACAGCGTCACGTCGAAATGTATTGGCGCCTTGACGGTGCCACGTAGTCATGTTTTGACATGACATGCATCTTGCGATTATCATGTTTGCACGTGTCACATATCTTCGTCATCCATTGACGTCACGTAATACCAAATTCAGCATATCTGAAGCTAGTGAAACGGCCGTGAGTGCATCATGCGTGGGGCATGTAGTCATGTTACATGACGCGCATGTCGTGATTATCATGTTTGGATGTGTCATTTACCTATGCCGTCCGTTTGCGTCGCGTAATACCAAGTTTTGTGCATGCGAACCTAGCGAAACGGCCGCGAGTGCATCATGAGCGTGGCATGTAGTCATGTTGTTACATGACACGCATGTAATTATTTTCACGTTAGGGTCTGTCGCTAGTGTTCGCCATGCAATCATGCCATACCATACCAGTTTTGCAACATGCCATGTGAACCAAACCACCGCAAGAGCTGCAAAACCATGAAATGCAAATCATGACATTCATGACATACATGTCATAATTTTCTTGTTGTGACTAGTCAAATATGTTCTTCATACAGTCATGTTATGTCATACCAATTTTTGTATCGATATCATTATCGAAACGGCCAGGAGAGCTAAAAGTCGTAGGCGGCTAGATAGATAGATAGATAGATAGATAGATAGATAGATATATCTCAATGATTCAACAAACCTTTGTATTAGCGGTAGCAGTTGCCTCACGTGGTGATGGCTCGGTCCTTTGGACAGTTGTGCCAGCACCTACTCTTGGACGAGGGTATGATTTAAGTTTCCAAAAAAAAACGTTAACGTGCATCTTTAACGAGAGTTGCGTATGTGATAAGCCATGGAGCGCTAACCAAAGAGAGTATGGGTAACCTTTATTAGAGTGTGCTATCGTTATTACATAGATAGCAGCTGCGAAACAATGTCTGTTGTCGGCCGATAGGATTGAGAGCCAAGTGGGCCCTTTGCGTAATTGCTGTTCAATGCATAATTGAGCTAAAGTAACTTTATTGCCAGCACTGTTACTAAACGGTTCTTTGGTGGCAATGTGTGTAGCTAGCTGGTGGATATGTAACGTCGTATAATGCAATTCCTCGACGCAGGTGCTGATGTTCATAATTCTGGCGGCAGAGATGTTCATCATGTACGCTTTGGCGATGGTGTGTGACGCTAAAAGTAAGCATACGACCACCGCCCTTTTTAAGGCGATACTCTTTTTTTGGGATACTTGAACGCAGAAGTATGTATGTATGTGTGTGTATGTATGTATGTACGTATGCATGCATGCATTCTTGTATGTCGCACGATTAAGTCACCCGGGGAAAGTTTAAGCACTTGCTTGACGCCCAGCCATCTTGATCTGATGGGTGCGTTCATATTTGTGAACATTGTCGATCGAAAAGCAAATACGCATATCTGAGGCACGACATCAATACATTATGCATTGATTGATTAATTGATTTGTGGGGTTTAACGTCCCAAAACCACCATATGATTATGAGAGACGCCGTAGTGGAGGACTCCGGAAATTTCGACCACATGGGGTTCTTCAACGCACGGGCCTACAACATTTCCGCCTCCATCAAAAATGCAGCCGCCACAGCCGGGATTTGATCCCGCGACCTGCGGGTCAGCAGCCGAGTACCTTAGCCACTAGACCACCGTGGCGGGGCCAATACATTATGCAGTATTAGGTGGTGTGATTCTTTACAAGAAAATGCACATATACGTAATTCTAAAGACCCTGGGGTTTGTTACGCTGCGCCAAGAATGCGATGCTATAGCGGATGTTTCTTCCGCTCTACTGAAAATGCGACGCTATGCATGAAAAAAAAAAAAAACACTGTACCGATGATAAGATGCTGCCACCTGCCAGTGGCTCTGGGTTCCGTACAGGCTCCTGTTTCCTGGCATTACTGCCAGATGGCGGCCATATCTCACGCAGCGCCTTCAGACAGATGGCTATCGCCTTTCGGCCACATTTACAGTGAAGCACACAGTTACACGGCCATATATTTTTTTTTGGCTATCGCAGCTTCTCACACGACCTATTCTATTAGTACAACCATAAAAACACCTGTGGTTGTTGTAGCATTAGTAGTATTACTTGTGTTATCACAACTGCTACTGTTATGACTAGAACTCGTAGTAGCCGTTGTCATAGCACTGCAACAACGGCAGCTACTACTACTACCACCACCAAAGTTTGTAGTACATTCTAAGAACAAATATGAGTCATTCGAGTGCTTTTAATGAGTCTAGGCTTGCCAGGTATATAGATCATAAAGAGGCACGTTAACTCTCTCGTCGGAAAGACGGGGGACCAAAAGCGAGTTAAAACATACACGTGTACAGTCATTACTGACCGAAAAGAGTAAAACGTAGCTCTTTGTTGTTGTTGTTGTTGTTGTTGTTGTTGTTGTACTGCTGTTAATGGTAAAAGTTGTAGCAGCTGCAGGATCAGTAATACAAATATTAGTATTAGTTCGTATAACAAACACTGCTTGCTACTGGGGTGAGCGCAGGACGGCCGTACATCTGGTTATCCCGGGGATTCACCTGTTTCCTGGGCGCGGCACACGTGGGTTTCATCGTCACCTGGACCGTAGCTGCAGCCAAGGCGTGTATATTGTTGTTTTGAAAGCACCAGTTATTACCTGGTGACATCAAAATACACGATATTTGTAAGATTGCTTTAAAAAACATCACCTGTGATTACGATATTGCCTAATAGATATGGTATCGGTGGATATCCTCACCACATACCTTAGTGTGACGTCATCGGCGTCATCCTTAAAGTATGCGGCGTGCACTACTGTGGCGCCGCAGGTGGCTACCGCGGGACTTGTTCATCTCGTCCACTCCGCTCTCTTCTCCGCCTGCTCTCTTCGCTATTACCGTCTTTCATCCTCTGCTGCGCTTGGTGTTCGCTATCTTTCGTCCTCGTTCGTCCGCCGGTTACGAAGACGCCGCAACGGGTGCCTAAGAGCGTCGTGTAAAAAAAAAACGGATGCACGTTTTATGTTGGGGCAACGCCAAGTGTTTTTGAAGTTTTGGCTATCCGCAGTTGTAGCACTGTCACATTCGTTACATGTTGCCACAGAAACTGCCAGTGCCCGAGTGCTACGCACGCCGCTCTGTGCATTGCATGCTGGGTTGCGAATCAAGTAAAACGCTTACAGCCCCATTACGACAAGCGAAGCCAGCCGCAATGCACGTGCAAGCCCCACGAGCTCCGACCGAAGGGCCAGTGTGTGCGAAGGAGGAAGAGAGAGAGGTTAAAGGCAGGAGATCATGATAACGAGAGGCTCTGCGTTCGCTCTCTTTCGTGCTCGTTCGCCTTGCCGGTTACGTCGATGGCGACACCACTCAACTCGGCAACGGGCGTCTAAGAACTGCGCTGTAATTATTACATGATGTTCTTCTTAGAACCGCGACACGGTTCTGACTTGTGGTGAAATTAACAGTGCTGACAGAGCGTAGAAGCGTTAGCTTGTCAAGTCGAGATTCATGTCAGCAATGCTCTCCTCTGAATAATGTGAGCCGCGCAACAACGGTGATACAAAACCTTCGATTATGCGTGCTCGCAGGACAACGTGATGTGGATGACGGTGGGAATTACGGGAGTCGCGGTGCGTATGGTGGGAAAACTCGTCTACTCCACCATCGACGTCATCGTATCCATGACAACGGTGAGACGAAGTTAAAACGAAGACCGTGCCACCCCCGTTTTTTTTTTATAAATGCGCATCGTTCATGTGTTCTCAAACCACCAACTTGACGTTGTTTCAGAAGCCGACCATTTCCGAGATTATCGCGCTGCTTACTCTGCACCTTGAAGAGGTAAGCGCTAAAGATCATGGCTGCGTTAAGCCGAAAATAATCATAACTAGCTGAAAACAGCCAATATTCGTCTTTAGAACTAGTTAACTAGCGGGTCGTCGCCAGGAACCTCAGAAGGCGCCACAAGTACTTAAAACGTCAGGGATATATTTGCATGGCTACCGCAGTTTCTTGGTTTAGCAAATCTATTGTAATACGCGTTAAAAGGCTCTTACGCTTCAACGTTATAGGTACCACTTAACCAATGCGTTAAGTTGCTTTAATGTTTTCTTCCCGGTCTACAGCTGCCAGCGGTGCTGTTCTCGCCAATGTATCCAAGTGTGACACTGTTATTAACAGAGGTGAGCCATCTTGATTGAATCGCATCTCTGGGTTACCGAGTCTTACCTTTCGTGAAATCGCGTACACATGCAACAACACGAACAAACACCCAAGCGCGAAAAGTGTCGCACAGTACCGTAAAGTGTAAAACTATATAGTGTGTGATATATCTTGTTATAATATCAACTAGCGTATCATAACTCCGGGCTACGCGGTATATCAAACTCTTGATTTTATAGTCAAGAGTTTTATACACCGCGTAGTACGGAGGAGCCATTGCAACGAGTAGACATTGAACACCGATATCTAACAAAACAACAAAAACATTTAGCCTCCCACACGGGAGGTATCAGGCACGATGAAGATGTGCATGATGAAGTCCGGTTGAGTACGTGTAAAAACGTTACGTAAGCGTCTCGCATACAGGCTTTAGGATGATAAAGTTTACGCCTGGCGTATATATGTTTTAGGAACACTAGTTTATTAGTCAGAACATTCAAGCACACCGAATGTGTTCTAATGCACTTCGTCACGAATTTGAATTATTCGATATTTCAAATACGAAATGAACGAATAGACGTGTATTTGACAGCTCGTAACACTCTTGTAAAGGCTGTTTCACTTTTGCGCAAAAATGCAATGCCGTGAAAACATCTAAGCCAAGGGCAGTTTTGTCGTGAAGGCATACTTCAAGATTGTTAAACGTGCATAATACCTACACCTCGATTAATAATTTTAAGTGTGAAAGCTTGTTGTGCGACGTTATGTGTGTCAAGTGTGCTAATGTTTAAAACGTACTGTATTTAACTGCTTATAACTTGTACCCTACTGCTGTTCAAGTCTTGCCACGTTTTAAGATTGCTTCCCCTTCAACGTCGAACCAAAGGGTGATTTTCGCACATGCCTAGCACCATTTATGAAAAACACTGTATTACTAAGTTCTTTCTTTACAATATTACACTACTATAACTATTCGCTTCAAACCTCGACTTTACTTTAATATGGTAAAAACTTATACTTGTTGGCATGCCTTCATCGAAAAAAAAAACAAACACGCGAGTATACGAAAGACGAAAGACAAGATAATAGAGCGCTGGATATAACAACATGAGCGTTTACTTCGTGTGAACAAAGATATACGCCTTGGAAAAGGGAAATAAGAAGGCAAGTGAATGAAATGAGGCACTGCGCATGTGTCAACAAGTAGATGAAGGTGACAATGTTCAGTCACAAAGATAATTAATCTCCTTGTCGGTTATTATGATTAACGACGCGCTTACACATGATCGTCTAATGAAATTGATCTTGCCCCGCCATGGTGGTCTAGTGGCTAAGGTACTCGGCTGCTGACTCGCAGGTCGCGGGATCAAATCCCGGCTGCGGCGGCTGCAGTTCCGATGGAGGCGGAAAGTTTGTAGGCCCGTGTGCTCAGATTTGGGTGCACGTTAAAGAACCCCAGGTGGTCGAAATTTCCGGAGCCCTCCACTACGGCGTCTCTCATAATATTATGGTGGTTTAGGGACGTTAAATTCAACATATCAATCGATGAAATCGATCTTGAACGCTTCACAAATCTTCCGTGCGCGGAAATTGCGATATCTACGTAAGATGCGCGTCTGTTCAAAACTCGGAGTGCATCCACACTTGGCTCGGAGAATTGCCAGATTGCTTCCAGTTTTGTCCTTGAAATTGTTCTTGTGCTCTTGGAGCCGGTCGTTCACGCAGCGACCCGTTTGACCAATGTAGCGGCAACGACAAGACGTTGGAATCACGTGGACGGCTAGTCTTGCACGGAACAAATCTCTCTTCCCTCGTATACCCGCGCTGTTTGTTAGTTTGTTTTTGCGATGAACTGGACTTTACTAATCACCCTTGCCGGTAAACCATCACTTCGTTGCAAAAAGCTGATAGAGACAAAAGTTTCAGTTAGCTAGCGAAGCCATTTGCATGCACAGGGGGTGGGGAGAGGGGGTGCCACCTATCACCCGTTCGCATGCTTATGTCTTTTTCCATGCTTTTACTCAGTAAGAACGTCCCATCATTCCTTAAAAATCAGGGATATGACCTGGTAGGTCTTTTATATTAATGGAGTCCAAATGTACTTCGTTGGCGTTCCAAGAGCTGCTTGTAGGTTCTCCCCAAATAGTTAGGGACTAAAGGTCGACCATTGTTGCTGCTGTTGTTTTCTTCTGGACATGGCTCATTCCCAATGAAATGGATTGGACGAGTAGAAAGTTAATTTTCCCGGAACTTTCTGCATTGTGTCATTCATAAGCGTGATAGCTGAGTAATTGATGTTTTGAAGGGCCAATTATGGAAAGCGCGCCATTGCTTCATTTCCTTTCACTTTTCTACAACTCTTCTGGAGCATGTTGTCTGTTGGACCCTACTAACGGGGTTGGGACGAAAGCTGCCGTGAACCGCTTCCCCGCCCCTTAACGGGCAACTTTGTGCACGCTCATGGATACAACGAACGCTTGTCGACGGCCGGCTGAAGACGTCATGATTGTGTCTTTCTCGCAGTTATGTTTCCTGATGTGTATGAACACTTACACGACGATCTGCAAGCGGGCTGTGGAGGGGTCGAGCGACGATGACGGTGACAACGGCAACGCCCCTACCAACGCCCCTACCAACGCCGCTTCCAAGGCCACTTCCGGCACACCCGCCCGCAGTGGTTCCATCAGCAAGATGGACAGCAGCTGAGCACGCCGCCGTGCGTGCCATAGCCGCGGCGGACATCTCGCCGCTTCGACAAAACGCTTCCTTGTGTATAATATATGTTCCGCTGGTACACCTCCGAAATAACTTACGGTGCATGATCGCATTAATTGTTAGAAAACAAAAGCGTTTCAACCTGGATTACCGGCAGAAGCACACTAAAGGCGGCGCGCTGCTACCAAGGCGGGACGCCGTGCGAATCTGTGCTTTTCGAATACCCTTGTTAATTTGAAGCATAATGGTAGTTTGAGTGTCGGTGGCGACGACGACGCCGACGGTGACGATTATTATGGCATGTTGTCACCAAGGGGTTTTGGTCAATACTGCAGGGACACCGAAGCGACACGTGCTTAAGACATTTTTAGGGAGGAAGAATGGGTGAAACAAAGGACGCAATAGAAAAAAACGGAAATAGAAAAAACTCGCAGCATATTCACGGAGTGAAGGATGGTGAGTCGGGCGAAGCGTCTGTCCGTGCGTTCATGCGTCCGTCTGCGCGCTCATCCGTCCGTCCACACTAGCGCCACCAGCTGAGTGAGTCATACAACTATAGGTGATTACGAACCGGTCACAGACGTGCATGAACAAACCCACGGCTTTAGGAGCTTCGCCCCTAGAAACATTGCATTATATCATAATCATAAAGCAATGCCAATGAAATAACTTGAAACCAGTCGCACTCAAGATTGAGTTATTTAAAGTGAGGACCATTTTTTCCTTTGCGCGAGTGCGATGAAAACTTGTTAATTATCTACCATTTCCAGTGCCCTCGTTTTATAGTCTCAGATATAAAGTTAATTAGGTTCTCGGCTGAAGGGGTCCGCGGGTGGTGAAGTCTGGCTCCGGTTCCAGCACGGCGCAGTCATACTGTGCACGTGCCAACCTTTCTTTCCCGTTACACGAGTAATCGCATGGACGACGGGTTTGGGCGAATAAGGTACTAGGCTAGGTCGACAAAGTATAGTTTATTGCTACGCTGCAGCAATAACGCGTAAACGACGCGTTCTATGTATAAAACAAATGGTAAGTCTTACTTCTTTCGCCGATCGTCGAATCGCGGGTCTGCGGGGCGATATGGCGGTCGGTAGCCGCTGGCGCTAGGGATCCCGTCTCCCTGTCTCGTCGGCTGTTAGGTTCATCTCTTCCCCGTGAAGGTTGTTTTTATTCGCAGTAACCCTTCCCGGGAACAGGAAAAACGAGGAGTATAGCGTGGCCAAGGCTATAAACAGCGCGAGGTAATCCTGGACGAGAATTGACGCAGGACCAGCTCTGACAGCCGTTTGATTTGTTGCAATGGGCGTAGATATACATACACGCGCCGTTTTTAATGGTGGATACGGACCAACTGGCTCGCATGCACTCTCGCTTGAGTCGCACGGACTGGCAGCGGGGTTGAAGGCATTCTCATAAAACGGGCTACGGAGTGCTGCTCCCTCGCCACGTGACAGGTTAATTCTCGATGCCGGATGACGATCACACTATAGATACAGTTTAGGTAAGGAAACGGGGACACGTGCTCTCCAACACGGTAAGCGCTTCCTCGGAAAATTTTCGATCAGGATTTCTTGAAATATCGTGAGATGATGGTGCACTTAGCGAGTGATGAAGTTTACTTAAATATCAAACTCTTACCCCCGTATTCACAAACGCTCCTTCACTCAAGAAGTCTCCTCGACTTGACAAAGTCGATGGGAGCGTCATCTTTTGGCAGAACAAGTCACTGCATATCGGCAATATTTTGCGACGATTCTTGAGAAGCGCAGCGTCAATTTCAGTCGAGCAGAGGCGCAGTGCTCAACTCAGTCAAGTGAAGGGTGGAATTCGAGTCGAGGAGCGTTTCTGAATACGGGGGTTAGACAACATTACGTCTCTCATTATGGTTCTGCATTAATGAATAAAGCGAGGAGGGGTGAGTGAGAGGAAGAAAGAAATTTGAGCGTGATGAACTTGCGGAGAGATTCAAACCCTGCCCAAGCGTAGACATAAACGTCCTTTTTTTCCCCTAGGAGGAGTAAAAAAAGAATAAAAAGCTAACATGTTCACTGTGCATTTACCTTAGATGATTCAAAACGAAAGCCGTCCACTGCGAATATTTTATTTTCACGATCTTAATCATCAGCATCATCATCGGAGCTTCCTTCTAGGAGGTCGCTTTGGCTAATCGTTACAAAATCAACACTTCTGGATCAAGTTAAGAGTTATTTTGTGGCAGAGTTTTCTTAAAACTCATCAAACTTTTATAAAAGAGTGACCGTCGGTCGTGGCGGCGTGAGAACAAATGATGAAAAAAAGTCACCCGATTAAAAATTATGGCTTCTTCATGTCGTCATAATGTCACTGATTCTAAAATTTTGTGATATTATGACGTTATTATAATGCCACTATGACGTTGCGTAATGACGTCATCAACGATGTCATTATATCTTCAAAAGTGCGCCGATATTGGCGGTTGTGTAGAGCCAGATGAGGTGACTACTTTAGGTACTGGCAGCTTTCGGGGGGGGGGGGCAAAGCTTGTTTAGATCGCTCTCATTTAATTACAAGTTTATTTATTTATTTATTTATTTATTTATTTATTTATTTATTTATTTAATACATACTGCGGACACTAAGTGGTCCAAGCAGGAAGGGCACGTCACGCATACCACAGGTGTAATGACGTACATCATACGAAAAACACACTTTGTTTTACACGCTACAATACACTTCGTTATGTAACAACATCACGCTTCGCTCTATACACTACAATAAACTTCAATATGCAAAGCAACAACACACCCGGTTCTACAACACTACATTACACTATGTTCCACAACACAAGTAGCAACTTACGCCAAACAACGACAATACATTGCATACCTCATACTTTACAATACGTTACACATACGTTACAATGAATGAGGTTCGCATAACTTGTTCCAGTCCGACACTGTTCGCGGAAAAAAAGAATACATAAAGGCATCGGTTCTCGCAAAAAATGGGGTTAGCAAATTGGGATGATGATGTCGTGTGTTCCTTGTTGACAGAAAAGATAAGTAACATTACAAGCATAACACGTGGGGGCGAATTTCAGTTCTATACGTCTCGCAATAGAACCTCTTCACTTTTTTCGTTTGTTCTCTGCCGTTTAAACAATGGTTCACTGGATACGTGTGAAGGTAAAAAAATAAGAAAAATTGAACAAGAACAACGGCTGCTTTCAGCCGCATTTGCTGTACTTGACATTGTACGTTTTGTATTGCTGATTCTTCTTTATTCAGTTCTTTTCCAGTCTAAACAAACGCTATCTAAGTTCGCTCGACTCCGGGCCAGTCAATTTAGTGGGTACGTGCCATTCTCACGGTGAGAAGAAAGAAAACCGACGCCATGGACTGCTGCAATCCGACCACCAGAAACAAAGCCAGGGCCAAGGGACTTGCCTACGCGGTGAGGACCATCGTGTTGCACTATCGGTTAACGCTACGATAGAACCTGAACTGATCGACAGTGCTCATTTCTTTGTAACACTTTTGTAAATATACCAACAGATCACAAGAAAGTTCTTGCAGGATATCTTGCCAGGAAGTGTATGACTTCAATCGAACGGCACTAACCTCTATACCACGTCTCACATGTACACTTCCTCGAAATTATATCATTCACAGTACTGTGCTGAGTAATCATAGTCTGACTAGGTACGCTGCCAAGGACAGGGTCGCTATGTTCAACACGGCGCATAAGCTTATTTTGAGGCAACTCCTCCTGTAACTATATTCCTGGAGCGTAAACCGCGAGCGAGCTAACGTTCCGGCAGATGCGTCGGCAGAAATTTTTTTTCGTAGGGGGGGGGGGGGCACCATCTTCATCTGAAGTGGGGACCAGACAGGTAGATGTTCTCAAGTGTCATTTTATGTTGGGGGTGTAGTGGCAACAAAAAAAAATGGAGGGGAGGGGGCGGCACGGGCCCCATGTGCCACACCATGGCAACGCCACTGCGTTCCAGCAATTCGTGCAGGGACCGGTGCCTCTCGTGGCGTACTCTTACAAACTCACAGTTCTTGCAGCTGCCTCTGAGCCGCTGTTAATGTCATGTCACGTCGCTGAGCAGTACGAACAGAAAGCGCTCTTCCAAGGCGGCTGATAGCAACATGTGGTGGGAGGTGTGGCCTCCACGTACGGTTCCGGCAGCAGTCTTTCTGTGGAAAGCACAGCGACATTTGAGTCGCGTTTAGTGGAGACGCTGATACTCAAACAACGCAAATCATGTTTTGACCAGTCTGTTTTATATTGGAGGTAGTCACTTTCATGCTAATATAACAGCTACAAGACGATGTTTTAGGGCAAGAGGAATAAAAAGCGATGAAAGGGGAGGGGGGCTCTGCAAATAGATGTTCGTAGAGTAACAAGCGTTGGGGGAGGGGAGGGGGGGCTTTATTGTTGATACTATTCTTCCGCGGTACGATGAACGACCTGTGCATATCGGAGCTCTTCGATATGTCGTGATTCGACAGATCTCGCGATGGCTTGTTCCTGTTCGACTGCGCAGGCGGTGATGCTCGCAGTCCTGGCGTTACAGATGGGCGCCATGTACGCTTCGGCGATGGTGTGCGACGCAAAGAGTAAGCGTACGGCCAGCGCCTCAATTTTGCTGCGGCTACTGCACAGTGACAAAAGCAGCATTAGTATAATAGTACGTATTGAGGTTTTAGTAGTGTTACTGGTATTAGCAATTAGCCCTACTGCTGCTGTTACGACTGCCCGTAGTACCTGTAGTTGCAGCACTACTACTGCATTTACTACAACTACTAATTGCAGTAGTTCTGGCCATGGTGTTATATAATAATAATAATAATAATAATAATAATAATAATAATAATAATAATAATAATAATAATAATAATAATAATAATAATAATAATAATAATAATAATAATAATAATAATAATAAGTGAGGCTTTGCGTTTTAAAACCAATATATTATGAGGGACGTTGATGAGGAGGTCTCGGAAAATTTTGACCCACAGCGCTTTTAGCTAAGTACACGTGCCTCGCGCGTTTTCGCCTTCAGGCAGATGTGGTCACCGCGGCCAGGATTCAATCCCGCGACCTTAGGGGTAGCAGTCGAGTGCCATAATGTAGTATTGTCCATCGATTGTACAACAACAACAACAACAACAACAACAACAACAACAACAACAACAACAACAACAACAACAACAACAACAACAACAACAACAACAACAACAACAACAACAACAACAACAACAACAACAACAACAACAACAACAACAACAACAACAACAACAACAACAACAACAACAGCAACAACAACAACAACGACGACGACGACGACGACGACGACGATGACGACAACAATAACAACAACAACAGCAGCAACAACAACAACAACAATAAAAATAACAAGAACAATAACATCATAATCATCATCAACAACGACGACAATGACAACCACAACAACATCAACATCATCAACAACAACGACAACAACATCATCATCATCAACAACAACGACGGCGACGACAACAACAACAATAACGACATCATCATCATCATCAACAAGAACAACAACAATAACAACATACTGATCTTGTGGCGTGCACATGTAGGACGGCCGTACGTATGGCTGTCCTGGGGCGTCAGCTGCTTCCTGAGCGCGACACAAGTGGGTTTCATCGTCACCTGGACCGTCGCTGCGGCCAGGGTGAGTTTATCGCGACTTGACGTGCGTGAACTACGATGCATAAGAACAGTACAGACGAAGAGTAGCAAAGTCCTTGATACCGTTATAATATGATCTCCATATGTTCACCACAGGACAACGTACAGTTGATGGCGGTTGGAATAACGGGCATCGCAGTTCGTCTCTTGGGCAGAATTGTCTACATCGCCGTCGACGCCATTGCATCCATAATAGCGGTAAGAAAAAAAGTTATAAATTCCTCCTCGCCCTGCTTTTTATATACGCTTTGCTCAATTGTTCTCTAACCACGTCGTTTCAGAAGCCGAAAACTTCCCAGATGATCGCACTCATAAGTCTGCACCTTGAAGAGGTGAGTGTTATAGATCCTAACTACATCAGGCCCACCGCGGAGCTCTGGTGGCTAAGGTGCTCGGCTATTGACCCGCAGGTGGCGGGATCGAATCCCGGCTGTGACTGCTGCATTTTGGATTGAAGCGAAAATGGGTTTGACGCGTGTGCTCAGATTTGGATGCACGTTAAAGAATCCCAGGTAGTCGAAATTTCCAGAGACCTCCACTACAGCGTTTCTCATAATCATATGGTGATTTTGGGACGCGTTAATTCCCACATATCAATCATCAATCAATCTAACAGCATCAGTTCAATATGTAACCATCACTAACCAAAATTAGTCATCAGTAAGCTAACACTAGTTCATTAGCGCATGATTACGAGGACCTGGAGGCGGAGTCATAAGTTCTTAGCAGTTCCAGAAATATTTAAATGGGTACCGAAGTTTCTGTTCCCCCTCCAACGCAAATCGATTGATACCACCAGACCAATGTGTTTATAAAAAGATTTTGTGTTTGTTTCTTGTCTACAGCTGCCAGCAGTGCTGTTCTCGCCAGTGTATCCAGCTCTGCTTTTATTGTCTATAGAGGTGAGCCTTTCTGACTGAATCGTATTGATCCGCTACTTCTACCAGCTGCTTAATGATGTACGCGTATGGCCGCTCCAACTAACACTGACGTGCGGATGTTTTCGCTTATTGCCGTGTAGTATAAAACAATATGGTATGGCATAAAACAATAGGGTGTAGTGGAATATCACGTAGCGCATTATGAAGCTGAGAGGATTGACGGAATCTTGTCAGGCCGGGAGGGGGCGTAAAGAATACAAACAACAAAGACCTCTAGGCTCTTACACGGGAGCCTTATTCGCAATGAACATGTGTGTAAAAAAAATTATGGTTATATACCTATCTAAATGCTTCGTAATAGCTACACTTGCCGCGCGCATAGGTTTTAGAAATGCTATATCATGTAAACTTCCCGCCGCAAAAAGAATTTCATCCACTTTAATTATTTTTCAATTACGTCTCGATTACTATTCTACAGTTAAAAGCTTTATATAATGTTCCTTACACTTTCCTTAGCTTCCTTGTATGTTGTTTTCATTAGGTTGTGTCTAACTAAAAAAGTGAGCCTTCCACCAATCCCAATTCAAGACGAGGGTCTCGTCTGGCAAACTTGAAGTTCTGGGTTCAGCGGTTCTTGGCAGTGGGTGTTTCGGAGATCCCTAGTGAACTTTAGGAAGAAATGAGAGCTTCTTGCAGTGCTTAAAAAAAAAGGGGGGGGGGAGAAGTGTAATAAATTAACGTAAAAAGCAGCGTGGGAGACGCGGCTTTCAGTTCTCCCAGGCAAACAATGGTCTAACTAAAGTGCAATATGTGGACCAGTCAATATAAATAGCTTGTCAATAAGTTGAGCGGCCTACAATCAAACTAATCCTATTTCTAGCTATGGTTTCTCTTCAGGAACGTTAGCGAGTAATAAGCATGCTCGCCTGCATATGTCGTTGAAAACTGCTGCAAAAACTTTGCAATCGCCCTACGAGAAAGGTGAAATAAATTAGCTCCCCCGCAATATGAGCGTGTTCTGCGGTGAAGCAAACAAACAAAAAAAGAGGTCGCTGTTTTGGGACATAGTGTGTTATAAAAAGGTTTCGATTACAACTCCCTGACGATAAGTTTCTGTTAAAGACGATAGTCTTTCTTGGGGACCTTTGACGCCAAAATTTTGGTCTGTCTGTCTGTACATTTGTCTGTTTGTCCGCGGCAACGATTTTTTTTAGAGGCATCTTACGATACCTCAAACGGCGAACCCTATCCGCTGCACCCACCTATATTGCTCAAGTTTCAGCGTTCACACTTGCGCGATTGTCAATTAAAAGCAATTACTGCGCATGTATGAGGCACTATAACAACACGTCGATGTTTTGTATGTGTGAATTTATACGAGAGAAGGCACACACAAATAATTGTAAGGACCGTAGCGTTTATCACGCTGCGCTGACAGTGCAACGCGATGCTCAAAGCAAGTGTTTCCAACGCTTTGCTGAAACGACACGGTGGTGGCACCTGCCCGTCACTTTGCGTTCTACTCCTTATCATTTCCGAGACAGGCACACATCTTTCTGCGTGGGCGCTCACGCCTTCCTTCATTTTTGAACTTAACTGCCAGATGGCGCTCGTATCCAACGTGCATACATCACTATTTAAAGGAAAAATAAGGATAAATCTAGTTTTTGGTTCTCTAAGTATTACGGCTAGGTGGCCTGATCTAAAGGGTACAGCCATAATAATCCATCCATCCATCCATCCATCCATCCATCCATCCATCCATCCATCCATCCATCCATCCATCCATCCGTCCGTCCGTCCGTCCGTCCGTCCGTCCATCCATCCATCCATCCATCCATCCATCCATCCATCCATCCATCCATCCATCCATCCATCCATCCATCCATCCATCCGTCCGTCCGTCCGTCCGTCCGTCCGTCCGTCCGTCCGTCCGTCCGTCCGTCCTCGATGCGCTCGTTCGCCTTGGCTGCACGGATCGAGACTCTAACGCAGCGCCATTTGAACGACATTTGAAGTGAAACATGCAGATACGTGCCTTTTTTTATACAGGACGTTTATTTACACTATTTACAACTGCGTTAGAAAGCCAAGAATCTATCGTCATTCGTTTTCAAAAAGGTCTTTGCCACTGCCTCTTCTTCGGACACTGAGGCAATCCGCACCGACCGCTCTCTTTCCCTCTAATTTTAGCCGCATCGTTCAGTCTAGCAAAGGTCAGTCTGGTCCAGCAAGGGGCAGTCATACCATCGACCGAACATATACGCAGGGGTCCCAGTCACACAGCCATTCCGCCTTTTCCATTTTCCTGTGCTGTCATCTTGCGTTTTGGTAGGGTAGGGGCCGGGAAAACTGGCATTGCTAGGACGATGGTTTCGGAGATCAGGAGGCATATCCTGACTTCTTCGTTAGAGAAGGGCGCGTGCGTGACGTCATCGTTGAAAAGGTTGAATCAGAGACCCCACGACGGTTTGGGAGAACAGGAAGGCTTTTAAAGGGACACTTAAGTCAAATAACAATTTACGTCATAGTGAAAGCTCGATGTACGGCAACATCTGAAACGACAATATCATCAGCAACAGTGCCCTACTTACCGAGAAATTAAAGTAAATGCACAAGAACACAAGCGCCACAGTAGAACATTTTCAAAATGATCCCGATGACATCAGATTGACTGCCGACAATAATCACTAGTAATCAATCTAACTGCACTAAATAAAAAATGTTATGTGAATTAAGAGGCGCAATAAAATGCTGCTTGTTCGTTTCTGTTTATTCATCGAAAAAAGAACCACCAGACGTTAATATGGGGAATGGCGCGAGTGGTTCGAAAATTAAACTTTCGCATGGTTACACGGGACAGGTGAAGCTACCTAGCGGGGCGCAGTTGAAACAAAAGCGTCTGCAATCTCAGATCCTATGGAGGGAAATTCATCAATAGCCGTTGTTGCTGCTGCGGCTCCCGCTGCTTTCGGACTGCTGGTACTAGCGCAGTAAAGCCGGGCAACGTTGTGGACGGCAACAGTGACGTGAGTCGGTCCGGTCGGTCCGCTCCCTGAGGCGGGTAATTTGAAGTGTGCTAACCCGATTTGGAGCCCTAAAACGTGTCTTCATTTCAAAATAGGCCCTTCCTTCGCACAAAAGTAACACTACAAGGTTTCTAGACCACCATTTCAATAATCAAAGTCGGCTTAATAGTTGACTTTAGTGTCGCTTTAACATTATGGGCTTCTTAAAAATCCTAAAACAACCTTACACAATATTACACAACACTCAACAACATGACAAACACTAGGTGGTGTCGCTAACGCTTGAGTCATCATAAGGGCCCCCGGCAGACGGCCCGTGGTGCCGTGCACCGGGTACCAACCGCCAGAGACAACCGTTCGCGCGAACCGCCACCCGCGGCCAAAGAGACCCGCTTCTTTGTCACGTGCCGCCACCCAGGCTTGCCGCCAGGCGTCACCGTCGGCGCTACTGTTCTAACAACTATGATGATGATGGCGGTGGTGATAAACGCTCGCGAGCACACCGCCACCTACCGCTCAATAGTTGTGATCCCTTAAATGCGATGTGCGAGATAAGCTAGTCACGCGTCGCAAACAGCTCTGCAGCGGGTGTTAGCACACTTACAAGCTACAAACAGTGTTGCCCCTGTACTTTCATTAGAGTCGTTGTCTATTTTATTAGCAACGTGTAGCAACAAAACGAGCCATCGATAAATTCCCGTAAAGTATGACTTGTCAGAGAAGAGGTTTGAGACGCTGCTCTCAGTGTGTTGTAATCACGCTGGGAAACGGCCGCCCGACGACCACGTGATGGTTTCTTCTTCGCAGTTATGTTTCTTGACCGGAATGAACAATTACTCGGAAATCTTCAAGAAGTCGATGGAGCAGAATGGCGACGACAATGATGACAGCGTCAACGCTTCTGCCAACGCAGCTGGCAGCAGGGACAACAGCAACAATTGAGCATGGCACCACTCATGCGAGCGGTGGACGATTCGGACGCTTCGAGAGAACGCGAACGTGTATATATATATATACGTGTTTCGGATAGATCTTGCTTGAAATACTTGCTACGAATGATAGAATAATTGATATATACAATGAGGTAACCTACTTATAAACTCGATACTGACGGACGAATACTGGTCTAGGCGCGCTGTAGTCGAGGTGCACCGCAGTGCGGCTTTTCACGTTTCTCGCAAAGTAAAACAGAAGGCGATTTTGTGACACTCAGAATTGTCATTGTTTTGTTACACAGCTGAATTGCAGTTATGGCGTGATGATGTTACGGTGCGCATTGTTGGCACCACAGGAGAGGCGACCATGAGCGCGAACGCAGAAGTGTAGAAGCAACACTGGTGTACACAATGCCGGCATAGGACAAGCCGCGAGCAGGAGCAAGTTTGTGAAATTATAGTGATGTAATGGGGGCAGTGTCCTAACGCATGTAATATTGCGTCGCTTAGGCGTAGGATGGCGCCAGGCGTCAGAACATGCGAACTACGCAGTGTTAAAGGCCCACCCATTACAAAGCTTTCATACACACTTAAACGCACCAAAAGGAGCAGCTACGGAGGTTCGCGTGTTGCCATACAGACGCATGTTGCCATACAGGCCCTTCGCTGATTAGTGAAAGCAGTAGTAACGGCGCAGTGGCCACTGTGTCAATGTGAGCAATACGAGCTCGAATAGGCGAATGCGTGGCAAATAGCCTCAAACCTTGCGTCGGCCGATTCGCAGCGGCTGCTGTCGGAAACTGAAGCAGAAAAGGGCACCGCGCATCCACTAGCTGTCGGTGCACTCCCGCCTCGATATCATTGCTGCAAATAGGCAGCTTGTGGCGTGTCAGTAGCCGCTATATAGTGGTTATATTCACTTGAACACACAGAGCAACATTTAGTGATCCACCAAACTGTTGAGGAAGACAATTGGTTGGTAACAACTTTATTGGAAGTCCGACAGAGTTTTCGCCGACCGGGCCTTAGGTCTCCCGCGCGGGGACGTCAAGACCTTGCCTGACCGTCACCTCGCGGACCTGTTGGACGGCCCAGAGTTGGTCACCGAGGCTAGGGCTGCACAGGGCAGCGGCCAACCGCGGCGGAAGGGCTCCGGATTTAGCACCTTGCGGATTTCTGGCGCAGTCCCAGAGCATGTGATCAGGACAAGCAAATTTTTGTTTTTAATAAGGAAACTGGTTTCAATATCAGCTTCGACGTGGCGGGCCGTCATGCACAGACCATCTTGGTGTGGTTGGCTGCACATTTAAATACACCCCTTTGATTTGCTTTGTTTTTCGGGCAAGGTTTTTTTTTGTTTTTTGTTGTCGTTGTCACTGGCCAATGGCACGCAATCAGCTGCCGTTTCTCAGCAACACTAGTGAAGCAGGAGTGCCAATAGTCAGCTGAAGTGCGCCCCCTTCCTCCCCTACGATTGACGCAGCGTCACCTGCGTATCACGCTATCTCGGTTTTGATGTTATTTCCCACGCGCTCGCGTGTTCGAGCTGATATTGATCACGATAATGTGATAAGGATAGTTCGAAATGGCCAGGGCTACGAGCACAAGGGTTTTGACCAGGCTCGAAGACGGCGCTCGTCTTGGTGTGTCCCTTATTTGTCCGTGTCTCAGATTGCGCTGTAAGCCATTATGGATCTACGAACGCAGTTCATTGGCGCCAGTTTGCTCTAAGGCAGAGCCTAAATGAAGAACCACCAGGCCTGTGCGGAACGCGCAGCACAGTCACAGTGAAAGCTGGGAAGAGCGGATTTTGTGTAGCCTTCTTATACATTCTTTGGGTGACTGCTACAAGAATGCTTGCAGGGTACCCACTACGCCATAAATCATAATTTTTATGTAGTAGGGCAGCATTCAGCATGTCATTCATTTTTTTTGGAGGAGCGTGGTGCCCGCTACACACGTACAATGAAATTCGTGCATTTTTTTTCTGCCGTGGCCGACGACGAATAATTGTGGCTCAGGATTCTATAACGAGTCGGAGCATTCGGCTACCCAACTCGTTACGCAGTTCGCATTGACGCCTCGTTGTTTCATTTTTCTAAAATGCTTTACTACTCACACTAACGAGACTCCTTTCTTGAAAAGAAGCGTGCCTAGGGCCAGTTTGCAATGAAGCTTCAAGCACAGCCGTGGCTCATGTGCTAGGATAGAGGGCTAACATGCAGTGGATCCTGGTGCGAACGCCATAGTGTCATTGGTGTTTGTTTACGTAGTTCTTTTTTTCTTTCGTGAAATAGTGGTTACGTACACCAGTGTCCCGTTAACCACCAGTGTCCCGTTAACCACCAGTGGTTACGTACACCAGTGTCCCGTACACCAGTGTCACCAGTGTCCCTTGTTGTGACCCTTGTGGTGTAACAGCTTTCGATGTAGGAGGAGTAAATCAGTTTTGTTCATTTCCTTGGGGCACGGCTGATGCACGCGCTGAGAACCGAAGCCATGTGCTAGCAAATGAGAAGGCAATGCGCACGCCGCTCACGTTCAACCAAGGCGTAGCTGAAGCATCCTCCAAGTCGTCGTTGTTGTTGTTCACCTAATGATCGTGACGCATACCCACTATGGGGTATTGGCCAAGAATCGAGTGGTTTTAAAAAACTGTTCTTTTGTATTTGTAGCTACGCTTCTAAACTAACTGCTCAGAATGTTAGGGCGGGGGGGGGGGGGTTGAGCGTGCGACTGTTTATGATGATGATGGTGATGATGATAATTTGCAATTTACGACGCACGGCAAAGTTTCTGTGAAATTTTTCTATTTCTGTGAAAAGCTATTTCTGTGAAAGAAAAGAAGTGGTAAAGATGGGCTCACTCGTCGCTGCCGCTATTTTTTACTAGCTTCATGAGGAAAGGTCAACTCCTCCATAAAAAATTGTTTTACGGGAATGTATCGTGTCATGCGAAGTTGTCACGGAGCACTTGTCACACTGTGTTGTATTTGCCATACGTCGGCACAAAAAAAAGTAGCACTAACAAAAACTCATCCAGTATATATATTTCGCCCTTAGCGCTCACTTGGACTAACACTTACCAAAATTTTCGTCAACCAGGCTCACTGGACTCAAGCGGAGACTCAAGCTCGCCGAAATATTACTCACCCGGACTAACTCGGACTCGCGGCTCGATCTGAGTCTAAGCCTGTCTGGGTGAGTCGACTCATGAGTTTGCCGACTTATGCCATATACACAAGATTGTTTAACGTCCCATTCGGTAGGCTCGAGGTCACGCAACACACTACGCCGGAGTAGCAAAGAAATTGATTCTATTGTTCGAGATAGATCAACATACATTCGACAAAATAAGGTCAACCCGAATTATTCAGACGAGCTGGTTGAACACGTCATTAATTAATGTGAAAGATAGAACAGAAGAAGATGCGCCTAAGTTTGTTAGTCGGCGCACGCGTCTCATCGACGCAGGTTGAACAGTACATCATATTTCGCTAAAGGCCAAGCCCCCGTCGTTCTACGTCGAGTTGAATGACTTCGGATTCGTCCATGGGATCAGGTAGGACCCGTAGACGTTGACCGACAGGATAGAAATGACCACGGTGACCGTCTTGGCTATTGTGCCGATGAAGAACTGCGAACATTTATGAAAAAAAAAAGTAAGTGCAACGTTAAACTCATCTCAGCCTATACGTTTTTCCTGTAGTTAATATGAGAGCACAACGAGCTATACATTCAAGGTGCAATAAAAAAAATAACATCGTGAAATTTCGAGTGTTCATTTTAATCGGGAAACATTCTCACGTGACAGTTAAAGAGAGTAATAGGAAGTCGTCAGCATACGTTCTCCCTAACAAATTAAAGTAGTAAGTATAAAAAACGTAATGTAAATCATACAGCAAAAAAAAAAAAAACAAGCACGCAACGTAATAGCACTAATATACGTGTGAAGAATATGCGTCAAGCGCTCAGTTGACAGTGGAGAGATTCAATTGTGGGAGACACATTGAAGGAAGTGCATCAAGCTCTCGAATACCTTTACTCAATCTATATGCTGTCTACATACTATCAATTTCGTACAACTGCATCAGTTCATCTACCTCTAAATTCAAAGCGTACACATGAGACTGAGGAAGGGTAGATGATTGCTTGACACCTGTAAACAGTGTTACCTTTGCCGATTTATGTGGTTCACGTGCTTAGACAAATAAACAATGGGATAAGTCAGTGATAGTCTATTTTTTAGCCAGTGGGACCACCGCCTGTTTTGGGTGTACTATTTCCGAGTCTTTGACCAAGTCGACCTGTGGACGTAAGTGAGTGCATTTCTAGTAGACGGGGTCTCGTCCTTCTTTCCAGACGACTTATATGAATCTTTTAGCGACCGTCATAGACTAGCGACCGTCATATAAGCAGAGTGCTTTACATGATCGAAAGTTGTGCGTGGGCACACTCACAATCTGCACCATGGGCATCTCGATGACCTCGTGCGCCACGATCATGGGCAGCTCTATGGGCAGGATCATGTTGGACGAGGCGCCTACAGCGGCCGGCACTGCGTACGCTGCACCGGGGACGTCGTTGTTTAGGGCCTGTGAAAGTTCGGCAGTTGCCAGGTGATGAGATCATAATCTTATCTTTAAGATAATCAACACACCCCCTCTTCCCCCCCCCCCTTCAGTTCACAGTCGGCTCTTTGTAACGCTGGTCGAGTGGCCTGCGTAGTGACGGGAATGAGGCTCGAATGAGGCACGGTAAGACTTTAGTAGGAAAGGTAAATGGCTACGCCTTGCCGAGAGAAGCCTGGCGGAAACAGGGGAGTCATTTCCTTGTGGAGAGGGTCGAGATTGAAGGTTGGTAGAAAGGGCGAATCAATGAAAGACATGACAGAAGGGGTGAGGTTGAGGCTGAGCGGATTGGGCATGCCAATGAGAGGTTCGTTTAAAAAGTGGAGGGTGAGGCTCGACGGAAAGGACATCACAACCAAACTGTTAGCGAGGCTATAAGTCGGTGAGGAGCTCGGTGGAATAAGGAGGTTGATGATTTTTCGTGGAGTTCGCTCTTCCAGAATGGGCAAGTCTGCTCTCGTACTTCTGGGGAAAAACTGGCGTAACACAGATACTTGAGGAAATATTTGAAAAAACATACAAATGCTTAGAAAAGACTTGAAAAACATAAAGACAATAGTCT
Organism: Rhipicephalus microplus; assembly: GCF_043290135.1. NCBI lineage: Eukaryota > Metazoa > Arthropoda > Arachnida > Ixodida > Ixodidae > Rhipicephalus > Rhipicephalus microplus. The sequence goes on along the minus strand of NW_027464723.1, from coordinate 6,754 downwards.
GAAGAAGGCATCAGCTTCACTATATCAAAAGGTTCCACGGAAGGAAGCCGGCAGATTTATTATTATTATTTTTAAACAGATAACTGTGCATGAAAGTTGCGATGTTGGTTACATGCGAGACTTACAATTTGCAATGCCAGCGGTACGAGGTTGGAGCTAAGCTGCTCGTTGTTGACGGTCTCCGCGAGCACGCTTCCGATGGCGCCTATCACGGCCTGGTTGGTCACCAGCGAGTTCCTCGACCAGAAATCGCTGCCCAGCAAGGCGAAACTGGCCGGAAGCAACTTGTTGCTCTGCACAGAATGGCAACCAGCTGACCACATGTTCTTGTTTCGCCTGTGAGCCTTTTTTCAAACACAGATAATTAAAGGTACCCGCAACTGTCTCAGTTATTGATCAGACTGATTTCCCGAGAACTTAATTTTTGATGCTGATTCCAGGCTTCAAACTTTGAAGCATTATAGAAAGATCAATATATGTACAAAATATTCTTTCGAGATAAAACAACATCCCCAGAGTCCTAATAAAAAGTTTCATGGGGCCTGAGCATTGGTAGTGCATCTGTATTTACATATGAGATAGTGATAGATATCCCATTTGCAGAGGATGAGTGGGTCGTTTCTTTTTTTTATAAACTATACCCACAACTTTACTATAGCTATCACTGCATGCTTCCATACTAATCTCCGGTGCTCGGGTATATTTGGGGGTTTGGCAAAATATGAAACGTTTACAGTGCACTGTTGTGAGCCGTGTGTGCCTTGGTGTGCAAGAGCTGGAGAGGTGCTCATTAATGTATAGAAACTCAAATATATAGAATGGAGCCTAGAGATGAACAGAATCATGTCATGCACTCTAAATGAACCGCTTCGAAGCATCAATCAATCAATCAATCAATCAATCAATCAATCAATCAATCAATCAATCAATCAATCAATCAATCAATCAATCAATCAATCAATCAATTATATTTTTACATTGAAATAGAGGAGATATCTACGAGTACGACGCCATAGCCTGTAGCTGATCAGTACCTGTACGATGCTGGTAGTGAGTTGCACGGTGCCGTGGATGAGGAGCACGGCCCAGGGCATGTCGCGGAACATGTCCGACCAAACAACCATGTGCCCCTTGTAGGAGCAGCAGCCGTTCCTTGTCGCTGGCATGACGCTGAACAGTAACAGCAGCAGGCTCAGGAACGACAGCATGTGCTTGCTGCGCGTGTTGATGCGCATCAATCGCGCTTAGCTGCTCATTGGTTGGTATACATTCGTTGAAAAAAAAAAATTGCTTTGGAAAGCTAGAAAAGAAACCAACTGACGAGACAAGTTTTCTATGAGGGTTGCCGAAGAGTATATTTTTTTTTTAATTTGTCTTTAATACGGAGACGACGTTTAAACGGTATGACGATGCAGGAGGCGTTGGGTGTTTAAAAAAGCACTGCTGTTAAAAAAAGTGAGCTGTGGCTTTTGAAATGCAACGTGAATAACGTGTACACAAAGCACTCAGTGTCTTTAGAGCTGCCTATAGTGATGAGAAAAGTGCATGCATTCAATCAATCTAAACACATATGCTGCTCCCTGTCTCGTATAAATAGATGGTGAAAGAGGTTTTGCCCGCTCACCCGCTGTTGTAGCCAATCATCGACGAGAGGCAGACAAAGAGAGCGAAGCACGCAAGAGCGTATGGCAACAGCAGGTCTCTGTGTCTGAAAAGAGCGCGAATTAAGAATGACTGCACGGCTCCGATTGGTGTCCGAACGAAATTAGACGTCTTCTGTAGTTGTGACAACAAAAAAAAAAAAAAGGGGGACCCTTAAGCGGTGCCTTTAAGAATTGAACGCGATAGCGACATTCTGTTCCTAGTGCGTACTTCTTTCTAACACACTTAGTGCATGAAATGTTTTCGAACTTCCTATGCACCCACTACGTGGCCTTAAGGGTTCAGTAGTGTGTGTGCCTTTTGTAGTGGTTGACTAGCTTTATACTATGAAGTCATTATGATAATCCCATGCTTTGACACCCGATGGAAATTTACGCTTGTACCACGCATTTCTACGGCAATATTTTATGTTGTGTTGTGAAGCTTGTTTACAGGACGCATTTCTTCGTAAAGCGTGAAAGTTACTCTCACTGCATTGCCAAGCAAAGGAAGTTCTTTTTACAGTGTATTCACCCCCAGAGGCGTGGCTGTGGGGTACAACATCCGCCTGCCACGCAAATCATCCGGTTTCGATCTCCAATCAGACCCAGATTGTTTAATATTTGTTTTATTTGCGTCTTTCTCAATTTTTAGGTCATGCAAAGGCGATATTTTGCTCACAACCAACGACGCCGACACCGCAGTTTCTGCAAAACGGGCTTTCTGACGCTATCACTTTAATAATTGTTCAACTGGCACGTGACAGGGCACCCGAAACACGTGACAGGGCACCCGAGAGCACATGGCAGGCACATGACATGCACATGACAGGGTACCCTAGAGCATATCATTTGCGTTGAAGTGGTCATTGACTTCTTTTACAAATGCATTGAGCCAGTAGCGGGGCTTTTTCGGATCATAAGCAAGCATGTATGCACACACAGTGAATGTATTTTGGCATGTTCAGCTTAATTTATTATTAATCATCATCATCATCAGCCTAACTACTCCCACTGCAAATTAAATGCCTTTTTTTATGTTCCGCCAATCAACCCAGTCTCACTATAAACTATTGATAATTAGTTCTTAGTACTCCTTTACGTTGTATTTTTTATTGCTCCGTTATGCTGTATTAGATGGAAACAAGAGTGGTCTGATTTGTGCCGCTTACTTGATGGGCCCGAGCTTGTTGAGTTCAGTGGTGGCCACTAGGCAAGCATCTTTGTTCACCTCCATGTTCAGCGGCGGCCTGCATGAAATAGAGGGGGGGGGCAGAAATAAAATCACAGCAAGCCTTTTTGTGAGCTTTCGAGCCAGATAATCGAGCAAGTGTGAGGCTGCATTAGGCTAGTTTATTTATAATGATAATGAGTTATGATTACGAATATTACAAGTGAGTTCGGAGGGATTCCGCACAGCTCATTGCTAGTATTCATAGGCCACATTGTACGGCAAACAGTTGCCATCAAAAGTTTCTGGTAGTTTCGAGAGAATACAGGCTGGTTTTTAACGACAGTGCCTGTATTGGTGTTAATTTCAGAGTGTAGCTGATGTGAAGAATATTTAGTGCAATTAGCGTCGCAGAATCAACCGCGGCAAATTTCGACACGTTTACGATCCTTCCCCAAGTTCACTTGTTAGCGTGTTGTAGGTTTTATTATTTGGGAACCAGTTGCAAAGGTTAGAAAAGAAAAAAAAACACAATGAATAATGTTTTTTGCTCGAGTATTAAGGAGTGACTACTACCTGGTTAATGCCTTTTACAATGACTCATTTTCTGTTTCCTTCAATTGATGATGTTTGAGATTCAACGTTTAATGGCTGCTGCCACAGCTTATTTTGCCAGTATTCATTAAGAAAAATACCGAACTACGCTTTTTTCACACATTATAGCTTCCGGACGTGACCGACCGATTATGTGATATGATGTTACAGCTAAACTTTCGCAGCAGTGCTACTTGCGATAGCAATCTGCATCGATATGACATGCTGCTAGGTGTGGCGGTTCATCCTTGCACTTCAGATAAACGCACAACATTAAAATGTGCTTGCATTGTGAGGTCCTTCGCAGTCCTGCACAAGTTTATGTGCTTAACAAACCTGCAAGAGTGTCAGAATGCGCCAGAGGCACCCACTAGATCGAAGGCGACGAGTCAGACGCAAGAAACTGATGAGGTAAGAGGTACACGGGCTCGTGATAAAATCTCATTTCTATACCTCTATCGTTAAGTAAATCCTTATGTAGTATTTCCCCATCGTCCTCGGTTTTCCGCCAAGGACGTTTGTGTTAGACAAAGAGCCGTCCGTTCCCGTTATGTTGTCCAGAGAGAAGACAGCGCCACCAAACTAAAGAGCACTGCACGTGCATTACTGCATACCGATTTCGCAGGTGGAGAACGTACAAAGACACGCAGCAGAATGCAGCGCCCATCACGGCGGTGGGCGTCATAAGCAGCAACCACGTCAGCAGCCCCGGCGCTCCCCGCTTGCTGAGAGCACACAGAAACACACAGCCAGCTCAGTTCATCGCGTAGAAGGTTTGCGAGTCATGAAGATATGAACGGAAGATAAGATTGAGACAACGCAAACATTGACTGTCAGATGATAGATATGTGGGGTTTAACGTCCCAAAACCACCATATATGATTATGAGAGACGCCGTAGTGGAGGGCTCCAAAAATTTCGTCCACCTGGGGTTCTTCAACGTGCACCAAAATCTGAGCACATGGGCCTACAACATTTCCGCCTCCATCGGAAATGCAGCCGCCGCAGCCGGGATTCGAACCCGCGACCTGCGGGTCAACAGCCGAGTACCTTAGCCACTAGACCACCACGGCGGGGCGACTGTCAAATGGAAGCTCGCACTAAGGCGGAAAACGTACACCCCAAAAACTTATATAACGAGTACAGATGTAACTATTATTCGTTATAGTGAAGTGAATGAAAAAAATTGTCTGCTCGTTAATACAGTGTAGCGAATATTTGTCGACAACTAATTTTCGGATTTAACGGAGCCACATTCGGGTAAGATGCCGCTTCATTACAGGGAGGTTCGAGGGCACACGCAAATAACACCTGTCACGACTAAAGAATGGCAACGTCACCCGTCAATGTGTTACGTGTGGGCGAACGGAAACGTAGCTCACATGACGGCATGCTGCACGAGTGTGTCCCTGGCGGCCATCGTCAAAGAACTGGACAGGCTGGCAGTCGTGGTAACCAGCGAGCAGCACAGTACGAACGCCGTCCGCTGAGACATCTGTAGCCTAGATGGCCAAGGGTATACCAGTTTCTGTTAGTACGTGCATGGCCTCCGAGATAGCGGACGCGTAGTGAAAGTCAAGGTACGTGTTATAAGCACTCTTCACTAGCCAGATTACTTTTGTACTTGGACTTAGCAGCAATTTCGTATTTATTGTCATGTGCGTTTCATTATATATAATATACCTTTGAAGCTACTCAAAATTGAACTTATATAAAGATTCATAATCATATCATGTGCTCCTCTGCTCCTGACATGTAAAAATATCCGTGTATAAGAATGGACCGGTAACTAGCCACACAGTCTAATAATCCTAATACTTTGTAACCACTTTTGTATTAAGTTCATTGTATTAACACTGATTGATTGATTGCTCCTCAATTTAACCTCGGATTCTGCGAAGTAATATTCGGATTTTTCACCCTTTTGCAACCATGCAAAAAAAAGTGTCGCGGCACTGTTTTAACGCGTAAAAGACCATAATTAGACTTCAAAGTTTCTAATTTGATGCTTAATTTGGTTCGAGCCTCACCCGAGACGACTAGCCATCTTTTCGTCTTTGATGCTGCCGTGTCTACCCGCAGAAGTGACGCTACCTGCAAACAACAATTGTGGGTCAACAAGAGCCCTTGCTTTGTCGCGGGTGAAGTCGCTCAAGTTGGCAACGAGCGAAGAACCCAAAAGTTTTCGTAGTGCTTGAAATTGTTACAGAGAAGGCAGGAAAGCCAGGTGAGACATGGTAGGATACAACCGCTTCAGTTAAACACCTGCTAAGTAGTCTGTCGGACCAACGTAAGCGATAGATCGACGGCATTCTTTAAGTAACTATACACAACAGCTTTACAGAATGCTGTGTTTCGTCGTACCGGGACAGCTTATGCATATTTCGTAACGGTGCTTGTACTGCTCTAAAGCGTCCGCAATTTATTCTAAACACAATGACGTGGATGGGCGTACAGGCTTAAAAGCCGACAGTGATACCCTTCCGGTGTCTATCGTAGAGTGCAGCTCCAGATATCAAACGTCACCGACACATTAGAACTAATATGACATGAAGGGCAAAGGGAGTGAAGCACATTCAAAGCCAACAGCGGAATCACGCTGAGGTCGAAACAGTCGGACTCTGGTTGAGGGCTTGATCGGCTGGCAACGGCCGCCCACGGTCAGCGACGACAGCGCACATCAATCGGTGGCACGACGAAACCTCTAAGACAAGTTTTATCTCCAGTCGCTATAGGAACCGACGCCCCATGGAAAGTTCGAAATGACTGTGCCGTGCGGCGAAATAAAGTCAGTGGCGGACAGACGCAGTGATTTGGACGCTCAACCGTCTGTTATGCGAATTTCGTTGTGCCACGAATCGTCGGTTGCTGTGGCAACGCGAGATAAAACCTTTGATATCTTGATGTTTCGTTGTATACCTCCGATAGGCGCTCCCGTCACTGGTCTGACGGGCGTGCAGTTGCGTTCTCTGCAGCTTGCGCGGGCACTGTAGCGATAACTTTGCAGTGCAAGAGCACGATGACGCGATCACAAATGCCGACGCGTTTCACCCTTTCACCGGCAGGTCACCTCATCGACGACCACGCTTGCTGCTATCGTTCATGTGCGCGTGGGTGTTACACTTGGTTAGCAGGCGCTAATGTTCGCCCCATTAAGAATCTTTAGTGCTAGTCTCCGGATCCAGAATTCTTCAGCTTTTGAACTATACGTGCATGTATGTCGCGGTGACTGTGCCAAAGGAATCTTCGGGACATCTGGCGCCATCTCATTGGCAGTTCAGTGTTTGCGCGGTCTCCATGATTGGCCCATTTGGTATTACGTCAGACGCCGAGGGACCACGCACGATTT
>NW_027464722.1:500000-504954 GCF_043290135.1 Rhipicephalus microplus | reverse complement strand
GTTCGCCGTTTTTGGCAGAGTGAGTGCTGGCACTCCGGCGAAGCGAAAGAGCGTGAATGCGCCCACGAAAGTAGCGTATTTGGACGTGCTTGACGGCGACCGCCGCAGGAGTACGAAAAACCACGTCAGCCGGGGCGAGCGACCCACGGCGGTCTGGGTGCTTATCGCTGCTATTATAGGGGCACCCCGGCAGACGCAGAAAGAAAAAAAAAAATGGGGACATGGCGTGCGTCACCGTGCGGCTTCGCAGCGTTGCCGAAGTCGCCGAGCCCTTCGACTGAGCCGAACGGCGGACAGGGAACGTTGGTCGGCCGTTCTAACCTGTCGGTGCCACGCCGAGACGTCGTTAAGGAAAACCGCGTCGTGGGCCTCTACGACGCCGTCGAGTCGTTGTACGTTTGGTGTCCAGCGTGTCGGCGGCGAGTAGCGGACACGTCGTTCACGACTTCGGTCTTTCGCAGTCGACGCGAACTTGCGGAGAGTCGTGGTGCCTCACGTTTTCGGCAGAAACCGCGGCGGAATTTTCCCGTGCGTGCGCGCACGACCTCGGTGCTGTGCCGTCAGCGTAGTGTTGCACAAACTCGTGGCCTACCCAAGGTGCGGTACGTTTGCGGCCGTATCCTCGGTGGGAATTTCGTGAGTAGGGTCGCAAATTCTACGACCTCGGCGGGTTTGAGAGCGACGTAGACTTGTGGCACGCTCAACATGCCACACGTTTCGGGGCACACCCGCGGTGAAATTTTCTCGAGTACGCTCGTATTAGGGCCCAAGGAGGTCTGGGTACTTATCGCTGCTATTATGTGGGGGTTCTCGTGAGCGGCGTACGCGAAAGCGACCGGGTGTCTGATATGCGGCGGGCTTCGGCCTCGTCAAGCGTGTCCTCGGGTCTGCTCCAGGGGAATCCACGGCAGTCGTCTGCAGCCTCATCCGCTTGATGCGTTAGGGGCTGGTTGTCGGACGGTGCCGTTTTACCACGATATCGAGGTGTGTTCCGTGTCGTCCTCGGGCGATTCAGATGCGAAAGCGCCGAAGACGCGGGCGTGACCCGTCGTCTGGCGGCTTTGCAGTCTCGGCTCCGTTGCTAGTTCCGGCCGGTCCACCGACAGTGCAGCGGGCTTGGGCAACCCGCACGGCGCGACCGAGTCGATGCAACGAAAAAGAGCGAGCATGAACGTGCTTCTTGCCGCACGGCTCCCACTCGTCTTTCGGGAAGGTTGTGCCGTAGCGAGCTCGAACGCCGTCATCTCGGAGTGCAAAATAAGCGTGTTGGGGCGCCTGAAGGTGGCCTCCGCCGCACACAGACTGCGTCCGGCCCGCCGAGGGCGAGGACGGACGCGCAGTCGAACGATTACCTGGTTGATCCTGCCAGTAATCATATGCTTGTCTCAAAGATTAAGCCATGCATGTCTAAGTACATGCCGAAATAAGGCGAAACCGCGAATGGCTCATTAAATCAGTTATGGTTCCTTAGATCGTTTCTTCCTACTTGGATAACTGTGGCAATTCTAGAGCTAATACATGCAGTGAGCCTGGAGCCCTTTGGGTAACGGGTGCTTTTATTAGACCAAGATCGATCGGGTTTCGGCCCGTATTGTGTGGTGACTCTGGATAACTTTGTGCTGATCGCATGGCCACGAGCCGGCGACGTTTCTTTCAAGTGTCTGCCTTATCAACTTTCGATGGTAGGTTACTTGCTTACCATGGTTGTTACGGGTAACGGAGAATCAGGGTTCGATTCCGGAGAGGGAGCCTGAGAAACGGCTACCACATCCAAGGAAGGCAGCAGGCGCGCAAATTACCCACTCCCGGCACGGGGAGGTAGTGACGAAAAATAACAATACGGGACTCTTTTGAGGCCCCGTAATTGAAATGAGTACACTCTAAATCCTTTAACGAGGATCAATTGGAGGGCAAGTCTGGTGCCAGCAGCCGCGGTAATTCCAGCTCCAATAGCGTATACTAAAGCTGCTGCGGTTAAAAAGCTCGTAGTTGGATCTCAGTTCCAGACGAGTAGTGCATCTACCCGATGCGACGGCTCGGACTGAACATCATGCCGGTTCTTTCTTGGTGCACTTCATTGTGTGCCTCGAGATGGCCGGTGCTTTTACTTTGAAAAAATTAGAGTGCTCAACGCAGGCGAGTCGCCTGAATAAACTTGCATGGAATAATAGAACAAGACCTCGTTTCTGTTCTGTTGGTTTTTGGAATACGAGGTAATGATTAAGAGGGACGGACGGGGGCATTCGTATTGCGGCGCTAGAGGTGAAATTCTTGGACCGTCGCAAGACGAACTACTGCGAAAGCATTTGCCAAGAATGTTTTCATTGATCAAGAACGAAAGTCAGAGGTTCGAAGGCGATCAGATACCGCCCTAGTTCTGACCATAAACGATGCCAACCAGCGATCCGCCTGAGTTACTCAAATGACTCGGCGGGCAGCTTCCGGGAAACCAAAGTATTTGGGTTCCGGGGGAAGTATGGTTGCAAAGCTGAAACTTAAAGGAATTGACGGAAGGGCACCACCAGGAGTGGAGCCTGCGGCTTAATTTGACTCAACACGGGAAAACTTACCCGGCCCGGACACTGGGAGGATTGACAGATTGAGAGCTCTTTCTTGATTCGGTGGATGGTGGTGCATGGCCGTTCTTAGTTGGTGGAGCGATTTGTCTGGTTAATTCCGATAACGAACGAGACTCTAGCCTATTAAATAGGTGCGGGGTTCCCAGCACCTTACAACCTTCTTAGAGGGACAAGCGGCTCCTAGCCGCACGAAACAGAGCAATAACAGGTCTGTGATGCCCTTAGATGTCCGGGGCCGCACGCGCGCTACACTGAAGGAAGCAGCGTGTCTTTATCCCTGTCTGAAAAGACTGGGTAACCCGTGGAACTTCTTTCGTGATTGGGATAGGGGCTTGCAATTGTTCCCCTTGAACGAGGAATTCCCAGTAAGCGCGAGTCATAAGCTCGCGTTGATTACGTCCCTGCCCTTTGTACACACCGCCCGTCGCTACTACCGATTGAATGATTTAGTGAGGTCTTCGGACCGATGTCCGGCGCGGCCTTTCGGTTGCGCCGGTCTGTTGGAAAGATGACCAAACTTGATCATTTAGAGGAAGTAAAAGTCGTAACAAGGTTTCCGTAGGTGAACCTGCGGAAGGATCATTAACGGATTGTGAAGGGTGAGCGCCTCAGCTGCGTCTGCGCCCGACACTTTCTGCCGCTGACCCCGTTTGGACGCGGGGTCGGCTTTTCCCCACGGGGCTGCCTGAATGTGGAGCGGCACCCCGTGACAAATTGTTGCGCCCAGCGGACGCCAACACCGCGACCTTGGACGGTCGGCCAGGTGGCGGACGCGGGTACAAACGGCGCAACGCACTCATAGGTCGGCTTTCGACCCGCCACTGCACCGTGGCTCGAAGCGCTCGAAATGCGCGACCCGACCGCTGCGGGACCGCCTAGTACTGTAAACAGGAGCGGCGGAGCGCGAACGGCGAGTCGTGGTTACGTCGGTAGAAGGCGAGGCTGCGCGTTCCCGAAACGCCAGCCGAGTGCCCTCCCGACCGTTCGAGCGTGCAAGAACGAGACCCGACAATCGCGCGGCGACTGCCAAGTACGAGAGGAACGGCACAAGCGTCGGCGGTCGGTCAAGGAACTGGCGATGTGACGGGTCCGCTGTGCACCAGTGCATACCGTCCCGCCGTCCGCGGCAAGCGCCTCCGCGTCCTCGGGTGACGGAGGCTGCCGGTCGGTTCTTGCAGGCGAGGGATCTCGCTGGCACCGGTTCGCGTTGACGCGCGGCCGGTCATGGCACGGCGATGCGACGGCCGAGGTGCGCAGTACTCGATGGAGGAACCGCACGCTCCGATGACCGTCCCGCCCTCCGCGGCGTATGCGTACCGACCGTAATGGTTGCAGCAGCGCCGGCCGGCTTTTGAATTCGCCACACGAAACACGGTGCGAGATCGCGGTTAGGGGAGCGTCGACGTTGCCAGGCGTTTTGCTTGCTGCCGAGGGAAAGGCGGCACGGCCACGTCGCGCTCGTCGCGATTAGCGGGTCTGCGCGCTTTGGGAAGGTGCCGCAACGACTTGCCGAAAGAGGAAGCACGGAAGAACGAGGGACTTGGACGTCCCGACAATTGAACGCACTTGCGGCCAGGCCCTTGCTGGCTTCGTTCTTCCGCCTCGAGTAGGCTCGTACGCGGCTCCGGCGCCGAAAGTGGTCCTTGGCACCGACTTCGGTGGACGTGGGAAGTGCCGCGCAAGTACGGCGCGCCTGGCTCCACCTGTTGGCTAAAGTAGGCAGCCGGATCGGCATTTTGGTGTGCGGTGGCAAACCGTGGATGCGAAAAAAGCTTGTGCGATTTCGTGGAACAAAAAGCGGGGGTCCCCCTTTTTATGCGGAGGAGACCGACCCGCCCGCCGTGGTGAACCGCGACGCCACGGTAAAAACGGGAGAGGCTTGTCGATGGGACCGTGCATCCCGCGCTCCACGGAGGCCGGGAGGCGGCCGCCCGAGGAAATGTGTAGCCGTCGAGGCCCGCATCTGCGTGCACTCTTATCCAAATGGGTGTACCGCAGGCATTTTCTGGTTAGGCGGGCCAATGAGAGCGAGCACACAACGATACCTACGGGTCCGGCTTGGAGAACCGGCTTCGACGCCTCCCGAGTATTTATAGAGGGGTGGACCACGAAAGCACTCGCAAGTAGCGGAAGCGAAACGCCGTCCGAAACACACCGTTTGCTCGATTTGCGGCAGCCGAAAAAGGCGCGGCAGAGTTTTGGAGTCCAAGCGTGCGCTGAAAAGCGCCCTTCTTGGCCACTGTTTGGCCGAGTGCCAGAAACGTTTGGTTTTGACTGTACGGAATTGAACAAACACTTTTTCACGACTCTAAGCGGTGGATCACTCGGTTCTCGGGTCGATGAAGAACGCAGCCAGCTGCGAGACTTGGTGTGAA